>NW_018364960.1:9573-13127 GCF_002078875.1 Numida meleagris
TTCCCTGATTCAGATAGAAGGCCTGGCACAGGGACTGGAGGAACTACAGGGCCTGTTTTGAGAGTTGGAACAGCTTCAAGGCCTGCTGCAGGAGGTGGAGCAAATGTAGGGTTTGACATAGGACTTGGAGCAGCCACCAAGTGTGTTGAGTGGGTTGGAGCAACCACAGGACGTATTGCAGAGGAAGGAGCAACTTTAAGGCCTGTCACATGAGTTGGAGCAACCACAGAGACCATTCGGAGAGCTGGAGCAACCTCAGAGCCTGTTGCATGTGTTGGAGCAAACACAAGGTCTCTCATGGGAGCTGCAGAAATAGCAGGGCTCGTTGCTAGGAACAGAGCAACTCCATGGCCTGTTTTGAGGAGTGGTGAAACTACAAGGCCTGCTGCAGGATTGGAAGCAACCACAGGCTGTGATGGAGGAGCTGGAGCAACTGTAGGGCCGATAGTACGAGGTTGCAGTAACTACAGGCCTGTCGCAGTAGTTAGAGCAGCCACAGAGCACATAGCAGGACTTGGAGACACCACAGAAACAGTGACAGGCCTCAGAACAACCATCGGGACTGTAGTGAGGGCTGGAGCAACTGTAGGGCCTATCACAGAAGTTGGAGCAGCCACAGGGCCTGTCACATTGTCATCCGAGTTAGAGACCTTCTCTTCCCCTTGAGTGTGCTGAATAGCATTGATCAGGGTGCAGCAGGCACAGGCCAGACCCCAGCACGTTGCAGTGACTGGTGTCTCTCTACAATTGCCAGAGTGATGGCATCTCTGCTGCAAACAGTTTGCCAGTTTTTCTGGATTCTGCACTTGTTCTGGGACGTAGATCCAAAGCACTGATGGGGTCCACTCTTCTAGGGGCCTGCCAGTATCCTCCCACACAGCCTGACACTCAGAAATTACTGTGTCAGGGCAGATCTCTGGGTTGTATTAACAAAGAGTTGTGTAAAATTAGACAAAACCAGAAACGTATTCTGGAGATACAGCAGTAGGATCATGCTGGTTTGAACATCTCAAGGATATTTAACGTTCTCAAGAGCTGTTATAACTAGCGAGGAGGAGAAGGGGTATGTGAAAGAGAAAGGGAGAGTGAGGTAAGGGTGGAAAACATGGCCCATTCACGCTCCCATAGTCTGGCTCCCTAAGGACACAAAGTCTAATTCTGAATAGTTTCTGAGAGATGGTTCCCTAAGTACAAAGATGACGACAATGAGGAGTATGAACACCAGCTGAATGTCCTGAGTAGGAAATTTAAGATATCATAAGCCAGTGTTACACATTACAACAAAATGATCATCTTATACCAGCCACCTGTGGTGGTAAGAAGTAAGGAGAGAAATAAAATAGTTTTTGGAAAACACTCTGAAGGATTTCCAAAAATAACTAAAAACTAACACTGTGGCCAGAAGCTATCTCAGCCCTTCAGCCCGCATGTTGGATTCCTAAAAGAACAGTTATGATTTAGCCTGGCAGCAGCTCAGCACCACACGTGCATTATTCACCTCCCTCTTCCAGGGGGATGGGGGAGAGAATCAGAAAACACAAACAAAGAAGAACTCCAGAGACAAAACAAAAAGATGTAAAGGTGGAGGTATTGAGATAGCAAGCGAGGTACAGATGGAGGCAGAGATACTGAGAAACTGATAACAGATACAGACAGAGACAGAGAAAAGAAGTAATGGACAATGCAACACCACCTGCTGACCAATGCCCAGACAGTTCACAAGCAGCAGCTGCCCACCACCCCTGACATCTCCCCACTTTTAGAGTTCTGTCTGATGTCACATGGTAGAGAAGATCTCTTTGGCCANGCGGGGCCCGTGGGGATGGAGTTCGCGGTTCCAGTCTCCGTTCCTCTTGCACACACGAGCCCAGAGACGCAGCGTAAATACGTGCCGCGTTCGTATAGACACACACCAGTATTGAATAGGAGAACTGGTGCCAGACAGCTTACAAGTGCTGTAAGGAAATGATTCACCTTCACTCCAGCTTGCTTTCAATCTAGAACGATAGTTCTGTTCTAGGACACAATCCTGGTAATGTTTTCTTCACATTGTGTATCACATCTCACCCGAAGAACCCAGGGCTCTAATGCTTTCCCCTATGAATGGCAACTTTCTTCCCTGAAATGACAAAGATATCCTCCCTTGCACCTATGCTAAAGTGTGTTGCTGTACAACTGAATTCCCACACCTGACCGAAAAATGTACTCAGCTGCATACCAACAAAGCAAAGAGCTGCAAACTGCTTTCACAGTTTGGAGATACAGAGGTTTAGGAACACCTAAAGAAAAGCCAGCAAGGGAAGGGATGAACTTGGTCTTCCTCTTATTATAAGCTCCCTTTCAGTACTGGAAGGCCACAGTGAGGTCTCCCCAAATCCTTCTCTAGGCTGAACTAGCCAGTCTGCCTCAGCCTTTCTACAAAGCACAAGTGCTCCAGCCTGAACACAGACCTAGGCACAGTGCTCCAGGTGGTTCCTAATGAGAGCAAAGCAGAGAGGGACAATCACCTCCCTCACCCTTCGAGCCATCTCTCTTCTGATGGAGCCAAGGATACATGTGTCCATCAGGGCTGCATCAATGCACTTATGGTTCATGTCAAGCTCTTTGTCCACTTAGAACTCCAAGTCCCTGTACACAGGGCTGCTCTCCGTTATTTCTTCTCCCACACCGTACTCAAACTGGGAATGACCTGACAGAGATGGAACACCTTGCACTTGAATGTATTGAAACTCTTTCTGTTCACACAGGCTCATTTTTCAAGGCCATCAAGGTCCTTTGGATGGCATCTCTTCCTTCTCTTGTATCAAATGTTCCACTCAAATAAATGTTACCAGCAATCTTGCTGTGGGTGCCTTTGATCCCACAGTCTAGATCCACTGACAAACATTTTGAAGAGCACTGGTCTCAAGATAGGAGATTTTAACCCCAATACTATGGCTGTGACCATCCAAACAATTCCTTATCCACTGAATACTCCACCATTCAAATCCATACATCTCCAACTCAGTCATAAAAATGTTGTGTGGGACCATGTCAAAGGCCTTGCACAAGTCCATGTGGATGACATCACTCACTCTTCCTTTGTTAAATAATGCTGCTCCTTCACCATAGAGGTACACCAGATGGAACAGACATGACCTCCCTTTGGTGAAGCAATGCTGGCTGTGTCAGATCACCTCCTTTTCTTCCATGTGTCTAAACGTGACTTCCGGGAGAATCCATTCCCTGATCTTCCCCAGCACAGACAAGATGGGTCACATGGGTCTGTGGTTTTCCAAGTCTTCCTAGAAGGCAGCACCCTCGCCCATCCTTTCCTGTCTAACTCTTGTAAGCAGCTTGTGGCTCTTGATTGCAGTGTTCCAGTTGTGTGATCCTTCCCACCACATTTCCATGATAACAAATAGGTAATTGTTTTCTAACTTTCTAAGCCGTTGTTGCCTACTCCTGCTTAGTTCCCATGAGGCATGCACTGGGATAGAGTAACCTCAGATGGGCTTTATGCTGTGTTACCGTCTTAGAGGTTCTCTCCCTAATTCCTTTCAAGTAACTCTGAG
>NW_018364960.1:17211-18553 GCF_002078875.1 Numida meleagris
TCAGGGGTGGGTGAAAGATCTGACCCACCTTCCTAAGACAGGGGTGGCCCAAGCACAGACAGTGGCACGATGGGTTGCCTATCTCAGCCAGAGGAGCAGTTTGTCTTCATCACCGTTGAAAGAAGAACTCCAAAAGATCTTAGGCCCAGTGACATATCACTGTGATGCACCGAAAGAAACAACGGTCGTAACGCTGTTTCCATTGCGTTAGTCCTGCTTATCGCTACAGGTGCCTGTATAGCTGGGAACAGATTCAGGCAGAGAATTGCTTCCAAAGACACTTCCCACTCTGACTGCCCTCAGTCCACAAATGACAGGTTGCTCTTCACCTTCAGGTCTAGAAGCGTGTGAAAGGAAAATTAGGCACACTCTGCTGTAAATAACACCTTTGTATGTTGCCCATCCAGAGCTATCTGAAACATATCAGTCCAGCAGCATTTTCCACTTGGTGGTTCTTTTGACATTATTTAGTGGTATACCTCTTGGAAATGTGAGTATCTTAGAGAATGAGACGTAATCACGTCCTCTACCTGGGTCAGCAGTATCTTTCCACAATGCAGCAGACATGAAGGGTTGGCCTCTCTGCTGCCAGTTACTTTCCTTGTATGGATGTAACCAGTCCCAGGGAGTATTTTCCACCATTCATGATTCAACGTAGAGACACAGCACTGGTCACTTCTCTCATTCAGCAATATCTAAAGCCAGCGGGATGGCCTTCACTTCTGCACATAGGCTCAATTCACCCTCTCCATCCGCGGTTTCTGCAGCTTGTCATGAATGACTCCATACTCCCCTAAATGCTCCAGCATGGTCAGGAGTCACACGGTTATTGCCTCCTTTGTGGGTTATAACAAGAAGATGACATCTGCAGTCATTGTCATTTCTTCAGTATAGGGACAACTGACACAGAGGATTCCCTGATTCAGATAGAAGGCCTGGCACAGGGACTGGAGGAACTACAGGGCCTGTTTTGAGAGTTGGAACAGCTTCAAGGCCTGCTGCAGGAGGTGGAGCAAATGTAGGGTTTGACATAGGACTTGGAGCAGCCACCAAGTGTGTTGAGTGGGTTGGAGCAACCACAGGACGTATTGCAGAGGAAGGAGCAACTTTAAGGCCTGTCACATGAGTTGGAGCAACCACAGAGACCATTCGGAGAGCTGGAGCAACCTCAGAGCCTGTTGCATGTGTTGGAGCAAACACAAGGTCTCTCATGGGAGCTGCAGAAATAGCAGGGCTCGTTGCAAGGACCAGAGCAACTCCGTGGCCTGTTTTGAGGAGTGGTGAAACTACAAGGCCTGCTGCAGGATTGGAAGCAACCACAGGCTGTGATGGAGGAGCTGGA
>NW_018364960.1:26379-28468 GCF_002078875.1 Numida meleagris
GCAGCTGTCCTGCTTCTGCCCCCTCCCAGCTTCTTCTGTACCACCAGCCCGCTCACCCACAGGACAGTACAAGAAGCTGAAATGTCCCTGGCTCCGTGCAGAACTGCTCAGCAACAACTAAACAGTCACTGTTCTAAACGTGGTTTTACTCCTGAAGGTAAAACAAACCATCATACCAGCCACTACAATGAAAAAAAAAAGCTCTATTCCAAAGGAAATCAGGAAAATCAGCAACACAGAAACTCATTACAGAAACCAGCTGTGCTCCATCAGCACATGAAGTTGGGAATGCAACTCCTCATTCATGCCACACAACAGTTACAGGACCACCTGGTTTCCTTATGCTCCTGCCACTGCTCCTGGTTCACTCTTGGGCCATCAGAGAGACAAAGGTGGACCTGTACCCTTGTTCTGCTGTAACCTGATCGCTGGCACCACTATGGCAGGCAACAGATCTGGGCTGAGAAGAGCTTCCCCAGACACTTCCCACAGTCACTGCCCTCATTTCACAGGGATGTGTTGCCCTTCAGCTTCAGCTGCACAAGGGTGTAACAGCAACAGCGATCCTTAATGCACCTCTTAACTAGAATGATGACTCTGCACATAAGATTGAAGCTCATATTCGGTCAGATTTCTCTGTAGACTTTATTGGTTTCTGTCACCAGGCATTCAACTCTTGGAAATAGGTGAGTGACAGGAAATAGCACATTACTTTGAATACTCTAAATTCAATAATCCTGAAATGCTCTAGAACCATTCATTTAGACTTTATATTGGGAAAGGAAACAAAACAAAACAAAAGGGAATACAGTGCTCAAAGAGCACTCTTTACAGCATGCAGAACCAGGGAACTTCTGGTTGAATGTGCACCGTGTGAACGTCAGCCATCTCTATGGCAGCCAGCTTCTCAGTCTTATTAAAGAATACCTTTGCTGGCAACATTTAACTTTGTTTAATAGCTACATTGCCTGACATTGAATAGATTAAATTATTACAGAGCCCATCTGACAACAAAAAAAGAATGCATAAATATTGATATACAGAATCGTTATCCTGAAGATATATATATATTTTTTCCCATGTTTCACTTAGGACTTAGGAGCAATAGCACTATCACAATTAGAAATCACATCTCAGTGTTCCCAGCATGCAACATCCTCCAAACTTCCCGGAAGATCAAAATGACTACATGAATAAAGTACTGCTTCGAAGGAGAGTGTCCTTGCTTTCTCACACAAAATATGCCTTCTTCCTTGTAATATTTTTNGAAGATCAAAATGACTACATGAATAAAGTACTGCTTCGAAGGAGAGTGTCCTTGCTTTCTCACACAAAATATGCCTTCTTCCTTGTAATATTTTTGTTGCATATTTGGTCTCTCTTTCATTTTTCTTGGAAGATATCAGCCCACGAGGACCAAGATGCTTCTCCTTCTCCTCCCTTACTGATGGGTGAGCCAGGGGCTTTGATCCAAACTGGCATTTTCCTCTGCTGCCCTGGCAGCTGTGCCTTCAGAGAGGGGAGCTCGGCCCTGCAAAGAACACAGTGGAAGGCTGACACTGGGGCGTTAACGGTAAGTAGGTGTCACGGTGAATCTCAGATGGCTCATCTTAAACAACGTGAATGTGAGACCACTCTTCTCTACCGTATAGCCCTATTAAAGACCTACATGCAGACCTCAAGCAAGTGTAACTGGAAACCTTCCATGGATAGGGGAGCAGAGAAGAACCCCAGTTCCCTCAAAAACGACTAACGTGTTTTAATGCCAGTGGTATAAAGTGGGCAACAGATGTGGGAACCCTGACAGCAATGGAGAGGAAACAGACACTGCGGCGATATCAGCTAAGCTGTCCCTAATGCTAATACTCTAAGGAACCAACACGACACTATGGCTGCCGTCTCTGGGAGAAGTGACCTTGCTGCCTCCCTTCCTTTGGGTTTTAGAGAGCGGAGGGAGAGAACTCGCTGTGTGCCTTACCCATCCGCCCTCCTGCTTCGCAGCTGCCCACGCTCCAGCCGCTTCCCTCGGGCTCACTCCACAGACTTCACGCGCTGCAACTACGCCGGGCACGGAGCCAGACGCAGAGGC
>NW_018364961.1:0-1221 GCF_002078875.1 Numida meleagris
GGGGTTCGGGGTACAACCCCGGGGGTCACCCGCGCCACCCGTGGTCCTAAAAGCTCAGCTCGGGGCCCTGAAATCCAACCCAGGGGGACCCAAGATTTCCCCCACCCATGGGTGGGCCCCCAAAATCCAACCCAATGTTCCTCATACCCATCACAGTCCCAAAAACCCAACATTTCCCCCACCCAAAACCCCTTATGTTCCCCCAAATCCCACCCAAGGTCCCCAAAATCCAACCCCAAGTTCCTCATACCCATCACAGTCCCAAAAACCCAATGTTTCCCCCACCCAAAACCCTTTATATTCCCCCAAATCCCTCCCAGTGTCACCCAAAACCCAGCCCCAAGTTCCTCATACCCATCACAGCCCCAAAAACCCAAAGTTTCCCCCACTCAAAACCCCCTAGGTATCCCCAAAACCCAACCCCAAGATCCCAACACTCCTCATGGTCCCCAAAACACAACCCCAGGTACACCAAAACCCACTCAAAGTCCCCCCAAATCCACCCAATGTCCCCCAAAACTGAACCCAATGTTCCTCATACCCATCACAGTCCCAAAAACCCAACGTTTCCCCCACTCAAAACCCCCTAGGTATCCCCAAAACCCAACCCCAAGATCCCAAGACCCCTCATGCTCCCCTAAACCCAACCCCAGGTGCCCCAAAACCCACCCCAATGTTCCTCACATCCCTCACAGTCCCAAAAATCCAACGCGTCCCCCACCCAAAACCCCTTATGTTCCCCCAAAATCCAACCCAATGTTACCCATGCCCATCACAGCCCCAAAAACCCAAAGTTTCCCCCACCCAAAACCCTCTAGGTGTCCCCAAAACCCAACCCCAAGATCCCAACACTCCTCATCGTCCCCAAAACCCAACACCAGGTGCCCCAAAACCCACTCAAAGTCCCCCAAAATGCACCCCAAACCCCCCCAAACCCAACCCAATGTTCCTCATACCCTTCACAGTCCCAAAAACCCAACGTTTCCCTGACCCAAAACCCCTTGTATTTCCCCCAAATCCAACCCCAAATTCCTCAGACCCCTCATGCTCCCCTAAACCCAACCCCAGGTGCCCCAAAACCCACTCAAAGTCCCCCCAAATCCACCCAAGGTCCCCAAAACCCAACCCAATGTTCCTAACCCCCCTCATGGTCCCCCCAATCCACCCAAGGTCCCCCAAAACCCAACCCAATGTTCCTAACCCCCCTCATGATCCCCCCAA
>NW_018364961.1:4158-5635 GCF_002078875.1 Numida meleagris
CTCCATCTCCACCCCCAAATGGAGACTCCCACCTCTTCCATGTCCCCATATGTCCCCATGCTTTAGGAGGACCCAGATCTTGGTCCCTGGATCTCCCCATGTCCCCAAATGTCCCCAAACTGATCATGGGATGCAGGTCTCCATCTCCAATCCCAACTGGAGACCCCCAAGTCCCCAGTGTCCCCCTATGCCCCCATGCTTTAGGAGGACCCAGATCTTGGTCCCTGGATCTCCCCACGTCCCCAGACTGAAGCTGGACCCAGGTCTCCATCTCCACCCCCAACTGGGACCCCCATGTCCTCAGTGTCCCCATATGTCCCCATACATTAAAAGTGGACCAGGATCTTGGTCCCTGGATCCCCCCATGTCCCCAGATGTCCCCAAACCGAAGCTGGACCCAGGTCTCCATCTCCACCCACAACTGAAGACCCCCACACATCCTTCATACGTCCCCCTATGTCCCCACGCTGTAGCTGGACCCAGCTCTTGGTTCCTGGATGTCCCCATGTCCCCAAGTGGCCCCAAACTGAAGCTGGACCCAGGTCTCCATCTCCAATCCCAACTGGAGACCCCCATCTCTTCCATGTCCCCCTATGTCCCCATGCTGTAGCTGGACCCAGATCTTGGTCCCTGGATCTCCCCATGTCCCCAAATGTCCCCAAACTGATGATGGGATGCAGGTCTCCATCTCCAATCCCAACTGGAGACCCCCCACATCCCCAGCGTCCCCCGATGTCCCCATGCTGTAGCTGGACCCAAGGGTCCCTGCATCTCCCCATGTCCCCAAATGTCCCCAAACTGATGATGGGATGCAGGTCTCCATCTCCAATCCCAACTGGAGACCCCCACCTCTTCCATGTCCCCAAATGTCCCCATGCTTTAGGAGGACCCAGCTCTTGCTCCCTGGATCTCCCCACGTCCCCAGACTGAAGCTGGACCCAGGTCTCCATCTCCCATCCCAACTGGAGACCCCCACATCCCCAGCGTCCCCATGCTGTAGCTGGACCCAAGGGTCCCTGCATCTCCCCATGTCCCTAAATGTCCCCAAACCGAAGCTGGACCCAGGTCTCCATCTCCACCCACAACTGAAGACCCCCACACATCCTTCATACGTCCCCATATGTCCCCATGCTGTAGCTGGACCCAGATCTTGGTCCCTGGATCCCCCAATGTCCCCAAGTGTCCCCAAACTGATGATGGGATGCAGGTCTCCATCTCTAATCCCAACTGGAGACCCCCACATCCCCAATGTCCCCATATGTCCCCATGCTTTAGGAGGACCCAGCTCTTGCTCCCTGGATCTCCCCACGTCCCCAGACTGAAGCTGGACCCAGGTCTCCATCTCCAATCCCAACTGGAGACCCCCACATCCCCAGCGTCCCCATGCTGTAGCTGGACCCAAGGGTCCCTGCATCTCCCCATGTCCCCAAATGTCCCCAAACTGAAGCCGGACCCAGGTCTCCATCCCCACCCATCA
>NW_018364961.1:9765-11275 GCF_002078875.1 Numida meleagris
CCGGCTCCTCACTCGCCGCCGTCCGCGCTCTGAGCCCCTCAGCGCCGCCGCTCCGCTTCAAATCTTCCTCCTGCGCTCCCATTGGCTCCCGCGCAAAGCTCTGCGGCCTCTCATTGGTTCGCGCCGCGCGGGGAACCGCCCTCCGCCCGGCCCCGCCTCTGGAGGCAGCGCTCGATGCTCATTGGTTGGTTACGGAACTTCCGGTCCCGGGGGAGACTCCTCCTACCGCGCCACTTCCGGGGACTGAGGGAGGGAGGGCATTCATTGGAAGCCGCGCACTGTTATTGGCTGGCTACACGACTTCCGGGCAGATGCTCGCTTCTCATTGGCTGGCTAAAAAAAGGGGAAGAAACCGGGCAGAAACCGCACGATTTCCAGAGACAGGCACTCGCTGGAAGTCGTGCAACCGTCTCTAATTAGCCGGCTACACTTCTTGCGGACGGGTGCTCGCTTCTCACTAGCTTGTTACATGACTTCGGGGACGGGATCTCGGCGCTGATGGGTGAAAAATAACAGACTCTAGCTCTTCACTTAGTGACGTCGGACTGAGCCAATCAGTGGCTGCGCTCAGGGAGCGAATCAGCCAATGAGAAATGGAGATACGTCCACATGGGGGCACAGCGCATGCTCAGTGCTAGGACCTGCTCAGGCGGAATCCACCGCTCACAATAGAACAAGCTCCAGGAGGCGTCAGGAGCATGCGCAGCATTAAACCGGAAGCGGAAATGATGGATGGCCCTCCTATAAACACACAACCTACTTCCGGGTTCTCCCGTAGTTCTCAACCAAGAGCAAGGCGTCACCATAGTTGTCCACAATAATCTCCCCTTCCTGCCTACCCCGCAGCGCTGACGTCATCAGAGAGGTGCCCGCGGGTGTTGCCGGCCCGCGTCACGTGAGTGTAATCACACGTCATCACGCTCCGCTCATCACGTACTGCCCGCACTGCGGGGGCAGGTCAGGATGTACCGCACTGACGATGCCGGGCCCTTGTCCGCGGGGGGGTCCTCACGCAAAGCTACACCTGTATAGGGCACAGCGAGCCGCTCCCGAAGCCGTTCCTGGTTCTGTCCAAACGTCGGTGACCCCCCGCGATGCCCGCCCTCACCTCATCCCCGAAGGAGCCCCGGATTGTGGGAAAAAGCCCCCCCCCAAATTGCCCCAAAATGGGATCCCAGAGTGCACCGCGGCGCTCATTTACATAGAAGCCGAGAAGTGGGCGGTGCCGCGGCGTCGCAGCGCTCTCATTTGCATGACGGGCGGAGATATAGAGAACCGCGAGCGCTCATTGGCTGTTCCGTGAAACATTTGCATAAGGGGCGGAGCCCCACAGTCACTTTATTATAAACAAACGCGCGCCCCATGGAGAAAGGGGGGGGTGGGAGGGGGGGAATTATGAGGTTTCCCCACTGAAACCAACATTTTTTGCCCCAAACCGACCCCCCCCATGTATAAAACAATCTCCCTTCTTCAATAAAAGCCTCCCCCCCAGGTAAATCCTCCCCCCCCC
>NW_018364962.1:0-2235 GCF_002078875.1 Numida meleagris
ATGGGGGGGACAATGGGGACAGTGGGGACAGTGGGATCAATGGGGACATTGGGGTCAATGGGGACAATGGGATCAGTGGGGACAATGGGGACATTGGGGTCAAAGGGGACATTGGGGTGAATGGGGTCAATGGGGTCAATGGGAACATTGGGGTCAATGGGGACAGTGGGGGACAATGGGGTCTAATGGGGACATTGGGGTCAATGGGGGAAATGGGGACAATGGGATCAATGGGGACAGTGGGGACAGTGGGGGACACTGGAGACAATGGGATCAATGGGGTCAATGGGATCAATGGGGACATTGGTGTCAATGGGGACGGGGGGGACAAGGGGGACATTGGGGTCAATGGGGACAATGGAGGACACTGGGGACATTAGGGGACAATGGGATGAATGGGGACATTGGGGTCAATGGGGGACAATGGGATCAGTGGGGACAATGGGATCAATGGGGACATTGGGGTCAATGGGGTCAATGGGGACATTGGGGACAATGGGGACATTGGGGTGAAAGGGGACACTGGAGTCAATGGGGGACAGTGGGGACAATGAGGACATTGGGGTCAATGGGGTCAATGGGGACCATGGGGACATTGGGGTCAGTGGGGACAATGGGGACCATGGGGACATTGGGGTCAGTGGGGACATTGGGGGACAATGGGGGACGATGGGAACTAATGGGGACAATGGGGACATTGGGGTCAATGGGGACAATGAGAACTAATGGGGACAATGGGGCAATGGGGACATTGGGGTCAATAGGGGACAGTGGGGGACAATGGGGGACAATGGGGACAATGGGGACATTGGGGTCAATGGGATCATTGGGGACAATGGGGTCAATGGGGACATTGGGTGGAGGACAATGGGAACTAATAGGGACAATGGGGACATTGGGGTCAGTGGGGACAATGGGGTCAATGGGGACAGTGGGGGACAATGGAGGACAATGGGAACTAATGGGGACAATGGGGACATTGGGGTCAATGGGGACATTGGTGTCAA
Source organism: Numida meleagris (assembly GCF_002078875.1). Taxonomy (NCBI): domain Eukaryota; kingdom Metazoa; phylum Chordata; class Aves; order Galliformes; family Numididae; genus Numida; species Numida meleagris. The sequence continues at coordinate 1,008 of NW_018364962.1, forward strand.
TGGGGACAGTGGGGGACACTGGGGTCAATGGGGGACAATGGGGACAATGAGGACATTGGGGTCAATGGGGTCAATGGGGTCAATGGGGACATTGGGGGACAATGGAAAACAATGGGAACTAATGGGGACACTGGGGACATTGGGGTCAATGGGGACAATGAGAACTAATGGGGACAATGGGGCAATGGGGACATTGGGGTCAATGGGGGACAATGGGGACAATGGGGACATTGGGGTCAATGGGATCATTGGGGACAATGGGATCATTGGGGACAATGGGGTCAATGGGGACATTGGGGTCAGTGGGGACACTGGGGGACAATGGAAAACAATGGGAACTAATGGGGACACTGGGGACAATGGGATCAGTGGGGTCAACGGGGACCCGCAGTGTGCCCAGAGCTCCTTGCACGCTCGTTGCACGTGTGCACATGGATGCCAGCCCAAGTCCTTGCACCCGCGTGCACAAACCCACGTGGTCTCCTGGGCGCACGCGTGTGTGTTCGCACGAGGGTGGGCGCCCTCGTGTCCCTGCACGCTGATTACACATGTGCACACGCCAGCCCGCATCCTTGCACTCGTGTGCACCGTCACATGTGGCCCGGAGCACACGCACGTGTCACGTGTGCACATCCATGGGGTCTCCTGTGTGCACACGTGTGTGTTTGCACGCGGGCGTGCGCTCTCGTGTCCTTGCACGCTCCTTGCATGCGTGCACACACCAATCCACGTCCTTGCACACGTGCGCGCAGCCCCATGGATGCATGTCTGTGTTCTGCGTGCACATCCATGTGAGCTCTTGTGCATACGCGTGTGTTTCCACGTGGCTGTGTGCACACAGCTCCTTGCACACTCATTGCATGCGTGCGCACATCGTTCCATGTCCTTGCACACGTGTGCACATCCACGTGCACGCCCATAGGTGTCACACATGCACATCCACGTGAGCTCTTGTGCACATGCGTGTGTTTGCACGTGTCCCACCCCCGCCCCCCCCCTCGGACACCGATATCACCGCGGCACCACACTTTATTGAGGGCACTTGGGAACAGAAGGCACGGCCCGGACATCAGGGTCCCCATCCAGATGTTGGGGTCCCCCTCCCCCAGATGTTGGGGTCCCCACCTGGACATTGAGGTCCCGGTCCAGATGTTGGGGTCCCCCCCACCCAGATGTTGGGGTCCCCACCTGGACACTAAGGCCCCGGTCCAGATGTTGGGGTCCCCAC
>NW_018364962.1:3826-4347 GCF_002078875.1 Numida meleagris
CCCCAATGTTGGGGGTCCCCATTGGGATCTCAACATCCCCACCCCAATGTTGGGGTCCCCACGAGAATCCCAACGTCCCCACCCCAATGTTGGGGTCCCCTCTGGGATCTCAATGTCCCCATCCCCACACCAGGCTCTGTTCCCCAATATTGGGGTCCCCGCGACAATCCCAACGTCCGCACCCCAATGTTGGGGTCCCCACGAGAATCCCAATGTCCCCACCCCAATGTCGGGGTCCCCTCTGGGATCTCAATGTCCCCATCCCAACTACGGGGTATGCACCCCAATTTTGGGGTCCCCACAAGAATTCAAACATCCCCACCCCAATGCTGGGGTCCCCATTGGGATATCAATGTCCCCACCCCAACCCTGGGGTCCCCACCCCAATGTTGGGGTCCCCACGAGAATCCCAACATCCCCACCCCAATGTTGGGGTCCCCACGAGAATCCTAACATCCCCACCCCAATATTGGGGTCCCCACGAAAATCCCAACATCCCCACCCCAATGTTGGGGTCCCCA
>NW_018364962.1:6671-8693 GCF_002078875.1 Numida meleagris
CCCCCCCCAGATGTTGGGGTCCCCACCTGGACACTAAAGCCCCGGTCCAGATGTTGGGTTCCCCCCCCCAGATGTTGGGGTCCCCATTTGGACACTAAGGCCCCGGTCCAGATGTTGAGGTCCCCCCCCACCCAGATGTTGGGGTCCCCACCTGGACACTAAGGTCCCAGTCCAGATGTTGGGGTCCCCCCAGATGTTGGGGTCCCCACCTGGACATTGGGATCCCACTGAAGGCTTTGGGGTCCTCACCCGGATTTCGGGGTCTCCATACCCATGTTGGGGTCCCCATCCACGCGTTGGGGGTCCCATGAAAGCACTGGGGCCCTCGCCCAGATATTGGGGTCATCACCCAGGTGTTGGGGTCCCCATCCAGATGTTGGGGTCCCAATGAAGGCACTGGGGTCCTCACACGGATATTGGGGTATCCATGCACATGTTGGGGTCCTCATCCAGATGTTGGGGTCCCCATGAAGACATTGGGGTCCCTATCCAGATGTTGGGGTCCCACTGAAGGCTTTGGGGTTCTCACCGGGATTTCGGGGTCCCCATCCACGCGTTGGGGGTCCCATGAAAGCACTGGGGTCCTCGCCCAGATATTGGGGTCATCGCCCAGATGTTGGGGTCCTCATCCAGATGTTGGGGTCCCCATGAGGACACTGGGGTCCCTATCCAGATGTTGGGGTCCCACTGAAGGCACTGGGGTCCTCACCCAGATATCGGGGTATCCATCCACATGTTGGGGTCCTCACCCAGATGTTGGGGTCCCCATGAAGACATTGGGTTCCCTATCCAGATGTTGAGGTTCCCCACTGGATATCGGGGTCCCCATGATGGCACTGGAGTCTCCATCCAGATGTTGGGGTCCCCATCTGGATTTTGGGGTCCCTATCCAGATATCAACGTCCCCATGAAGGCACTGTGGTCTCCATCCAGATGTTGGGGTCCCCATCCAGATGTCGGGGTCCCCTTGAAGGCACTGTGGTCTCCATCCAGATGTTGGGGTCCCCATCCCGATATCGGGGTCCCCATGATGGCACTGGAGTCCCCATCCAGATGTTGGGGCTCCATCCACACTCTGGGGTCCCCATCCAGATGTTGAGGTCCCTGTCCAGACGTTGGGGTCCCCCCCAGTGAAGGCACTGGGGTCTCCATGCAGATGTTGGGGTCCCCACGAGAATCCCAATGTCCCCACCCCAATGTTGGGGTCCCCACGAGAATCCCAAGGTCCCCACCCCAATGTTGGGGTCCCCTCTGGGATCCCAATGTCCCCATCCCAACTATGGGGAATGCACCCCAATGTTGGGGTCCCCACAAGAATCCCAACATCCCCACCCCAATGTTGGGGTCCCCACGAGAATCCCAACGTCCCCACCCCAATGTTGGGGGTCCCCATTGGGATCTCAACATCCCCACCCCAATGTTGGGGTCCCCACGAGAATCCCAACGTCCCCACCCCAATGTTGGGGNATGTTGGGGTCCCCACGAGAATCCTAACATCCCCACCCCAATATTGGGGTCCCCACGAAAATCCCAACATCCCCACCCCAATGTTGGGGTCCCCATTGGGATCTCAACATCCCCACCCCAATGTTGGGGTCCCCATTGGGATCTCCACGTCCCCACCCCAACGGGGAACTCAACGCCCCCGTCCCCATATCACCGTCCCCATCCGAACACCGGACTCCCCACCACCCCACAGACCCCGGGGGGGGGAAGGACGGACGGACCCCATCCTCATTTTGGGATATGGGGGGGTGAGGGTTGGGGGGCTGCCCCCCCCCCCCCCCCCCCCTCCGCGCCCCCCAGGAAATCCCAGAGGAGGCGGTTGACGGCGTCGGGGCGCTCCTCGGGCAGCCAGTGCCCCGCGTCGGGGACGAGGTGCAGGCGGGCGCCGGGGGCCATGCGCTGCCGCAGGTATGGGGCCAGCCGGGGGTCCAGGAACGGGTCGCGGGCGCCCCATAGGATCAGCACCGGGCACGGAGGGCGCTCGCGAGGAACCGGGGAATCGCTGCGGGGAAAAAG
>NW_018364962.1:11286-12342 GCF_002078875.1 Numida meleagris
CATCCCAATGGGATCATCCTAAATGAGAACATCCCAATGGGAGCATCCCAATGGGATCATCCTAAATGGGAGCATCCCAGTGGGAACAACCCAATGGGAGCATCCTAAATGAGAAAATCCCAGATGGGAGCATCCCAATGGGACCATCCCAATGGGAGCATCCTAAATGAGACCATCCCAAATGGGAGCATCCCAATGGGATCATCCTAAATGGGAGCATCCCAATGGGAACAACCCAATGGGAACATCCCAAATGAGAACATCCCAAATGGGAACATCCTAAATGAGATCATCCCAAATGGGAGCATCCCAAACGAGAACATCCCAAACGGGAGCATCCCAATGGGATCATCCTAAATGGGATCATCCCAATGGGAACAACCCAAATCGGAACATCCCAATGGGAACAACCCAAATGAGAACATCCCAAATGGGAACATCCTAAATGAGAGCATCCCAAATGGGAGCATCCCAATGGGATCATCCTAAATCCCCAAAATGAGAACACCCAACCGGGAATGCCCAAATGGGACCCCCAAAATGGGACCCCCACAACGAGAGCCCCAAATTGAGACATCCAAAATGGGGTCCCAAAAATTGGAATCCCAAAATGGGTGCCCCAAAATGAGACACCCAAAATGGGACCCCCCAAAATGAGAACTCCAAAATGGGACACCCCAAAAAGGGAGCCCCATTATTGGAGCACCCAAAATGGGAATGGCCAAATGGAAGCCCCCAAATGGGAGCCCCAAAATGAGACCCCCAGTATTGGAGCCCCCAAAATGGGAACCCCAAAATGGGAACACCCAAATGAGACCCACAAAATGGGAGCCCCAATACTGGAGCACCCAAAATGGGAACCCCAAAATGGGACCCCCAAAACAAGAGCCCCAATATTGGAGCCCCCAAAATGGGAACCCCAAAATGGGAATGCCTAAATGGGACCCCCAAAATGGGACCCCCAAAATGGGAGCCCCAAAATGGGAGCCCCAATTTTGGAGCCCCCAACATGGGACCCTGAAGTGGGACCCCCAAAATGGGTGCCCCAAAATGAGA
>NW_018364962.1:15235-16547 GCF_002078875.1 Numida meleagris
GGGGGGGGGATATGGGAGGTGGCATCCAATGGGGTGGCCATAGGGCATGGCACTCAAGGGGGGTGGACATGGGAATGGAACTTAATGGGGGGGATGTGGGGATGGAACTCTGGGGGGGGGATATGGGGGGTGGCATCCAATGGGGTGGCCATAGGGCATGGCACTCAATGGGGTGGACATGGGGGGTGGCACCCAATGGGGTGGACAGAGGGGTGGCACCCACTGGGGTGGACATGGCGGGTGGCACCCAATGGGGTGGACATGGGGGGTGGCACCCAAGGGGGTGGACATGGGGGGTGGCACCCAATGGGGTGGCATTAGGAATGGAACCCAATGGGGTGGCCATGGGGGGTGGCACCCAATGGGGTGGCCACAAGAGAGGGCACCCAATGGGGGGGATATAGGGGGTGGCACCCAATGCAGTGGCCATAGGATGTGGCACCCAATGGGGTGGATGTGGGGGGTGGCACCCAATGGGGTGGATATGGGAATGGAACTTAATGGGGGGGATGTGGGGATGGAACTCAGTGGGGGGGATGTGGGGGGTGGCACCCAATGGGGTGGCCACAAGAGATGGCACCCAGTGGGGTGGGTGGACATGGGGGGTGGCACCCAATGGGGTGGCCATAGGACATGGCACCCAATGGGGTGGACATGGGAATGGAACCCAGTGGGGGGATATGGGGGGCGGCACCCAGTGGGGTAGATGTGGGGATGGAACTCAATGGGGGGGATGTGAGCGGTGGCACCCAATGGGGTGACATTGGGAATAGAACCCAATGGGGTGGCCACAAGAGATGGCACCCAACGGGGGGGACATGGGGGATGGCACCCAATGGGGGGGGATATGGGGGGTGGCACCCAATGGAGTGGATATGGGGGGTGGCACCCAATGAGGTGGCATTGGGAATGGAACCCAATGGGGGAGGACATGGGGGTGGCACCCAATGGGGTGGATATGGGGGGTGGCACACAGTGGAGGGGATATGGGGGGTGACACCCAATGGGGTCAACAGGGGGGGTGGCACCCCATGGGGTGGCATTAGGAATGGAACCCAATGGGGTAGCCATAGGTGTGGCACCCAATGGGGTGGATGAGGGGGATTGCACCCAATGGGGTGGCCATAGGACGTGGCACCCAATGGGGTGGCCACAAGAGATGGCACCCAATGGGGTGGGTGGACATGGGGGGTGGCACCCAATGGGGTGGACATGGCGGGTGGCACCCAATGGGGTGGCATTAGGAATGGAACCCAATGGGGTGGCCATGGGGGGTGGCACCCAATGGGGTGGCATTAGGAATGGAACCCAA
>NW_018364963.1:0-1051 GCF_002078875.1 Numida meleagris
GTGTCCCCAATGTGTCCCCTCTCAGTGTGTCCCCATTGTGTCCCCTTGAATGTCCCCAATGTGTACCCAGTGTCACCCCATCATGTCCCCAAAGTGTCCCCAATGTGTCCCCAATGTGTTCCCATCATGTCCCCAAAGTGTCCCCAGCGTGTCCCCAATGTCCCCCCATCATGTCCACAAAGTGCCCCTTCTCAGTGTGTCCCCAATGTGTCCCCATCATGTCCCCAGAGTGTCCCCTCTCAATGTGTCCCCATTGTGTCCCCTTGAATGTCCCCAATGTGTCCCCAGTGTCACCCCATCATGTCCCCAAAGTGTCCCCAAAGTGTCCCCAGTGTGTCCCCATCATGTCCCCAGAGTGTCCCCTCTCAGTGTGTCCCCAATGTGTTCCCTCCAATGTCCCCTCTGTGTCCCCAATGTCCCCTATGTGTCCCCAACTTGTCCCCTATGTGTCCCCTCCAATGTCCCCAAAGTGTCCCCAATGTGTCCCCAGTGTCCCCGCATCATGTCCCCAAAGTGTCCCCAATGTATCCCGCCGAATGTCCCCAATGTGTCCCCATCATGTCCCCAGAGTGTCCCCTCTCAGTGTGTCCCCAGTGTGTCCCCTCCAATGTCCCCTCTGTGTCCCCAATGTCCCCTATGTGTCCCCAACTTGTCCCCTATGTGTCCCCCTATTGTGTCCCCAGTGTGTCCCCTTGAATGTCCCCTCTGTGTCCCCAATGTCGCCTATGTGTCCCTACAGTGTCCCCAAAGTGCACCTTCTATGTGTGTCCCCAGTGTGTCCCCTCCAATGTCCCCAAAGTGTCCCCAATGCGTCCCCAGTGTCCCCCAATTGGGTCCCCAGAGTGTCCCCTCTCAGTGTGTCCCCAATGTGTCCCCTCCAATGTCCCCAAAGTGTCCCCAATGTCCCCCTAACATGTCCCCTATGTGTCCCCTCTCAGTGTCCCCCTGAATGTCCCCAAAGTGCCTCCAGTGTCCCCAATGTGTCCCCAGTGTCCCCCTATTGTGTCCCCTAAGTGTCCCCTCTCAATGTGTCCCCAATGTGTCCCCCCAA
>NW_018364963.1:4481-5847 GCF_002078875.1 Numida meleagris
CGCTATGGGGCAGCTGTGGGGCAGCTATGGGGCAGCTATGGGGCTGGCTGTGAGACAGCTATGGGGCTGGGTTCGCTATGGGGCAGCTGTGGGGCTGGGTTTGCTATTGGGCTGGCTGTGAGGCAGCTGTGGGGCAGCTGTGGGGCAGCTATGGGGCTGGGTTCGCTAGGGTGCAGCTGTGGAGCAGTTACAGGGCAGCTGTGGGGCTGGCTGTGAGGCAGCTATGGGGCTGGGTTCGCTGGGGGCAGCTGTGGGACAGCTATGGGGCTGGGTTTGCTATGGGGCTTCTATGGGGCTGGCTGTGAGGCAACTGTGGTGCAGCTATGGGGCAGCTATGGGGCTGGCTGTGAGGCAGCTATGAGGCTGGGTTTGCTATGGGGCAGCTGTGGGGCAGCTGTGGGGCTGGGTTTGCTATGGGGCTGGCTGTGAGGCAGCTGTGGGGCAGCTATGGGGCAGCTATGGGGCTGGCTGTGAGACAGCTATGGGGCTGGGTTCGCTATGGGGCAGCTGTGGGACTGGCTGTGGGGCAGCTATGGGGCTGGGTTTGCTATGGGGCTTCTATGGGGCTGGCTGTGAGGCAACTGTGGTGCAGCTGTGGGACAGCTATGGGGCTGGGTTTGCTATGGGGCTGGGTTCACTATGGGGCTGGCTGTGAGGCAGCTATGGGGCTGGGTTTGCTATGGGGCAGCTATGGGGCTGGCTGTGAGGCAGCTGTGGTGCAGCTATGGGGGCCAGGTATAGGTTCTGCTATGGGGCCAGGTATGGGTTCTGCTATGGGGCAGCTATGGGGCCAGGTATGGGTTCTGCTATGGGGCCGCTATGGGGCCAGGTATGGGTTCTGCTGTGGGGCCGCTGTGGGTTTGGCTCTGGCTATAGGGCTGATATAGGTGCCACTATGGGGCGGCTGTGGGTCCTGCTATGGGGCAGCTGTGGGTCCCACTATGGGGCAGCTATGGGTCCCGCTATGGGTCCCGCTATGGGTCTCACTAGGGGACAGCTGTGGGTCCCGCTATGGGTCCCACAGTGGGGCAGCTCTGGGTCCCCCTATGGGTCTGGTTATGGGTCCCTCTATGGGGCAGCTGTGGGTCCCGCTATGGGGCAGCTATGGGTCTCGCTGTGGGTCGCGCTGTGGGTCCCGCTTTGTGTCCTGCTGTGGGTCCCACAATGGGGGCAGCTATGGGTCCTGCTGTCGGTCATGCAGTGGGGCAGCTATGGGTCTCACTGTGGGTCCCGCTATGGGTCCCTCTGTGGGGCAGCTATGGGGCCCGCTGTGGGGCAGCTCTGAGTCCAGCTCTGGGTCCCGCTGTGGTTCCTGCTATGGGGCAGCTATGGGTCCTGCTGTGGGTGTCGCTATGGGGCAGCTGTG
>NW_018364963.1:6867-8652 GCF_002078875.1 Numida meleagris
CTGGGTCTCGCTGTGGGTCCCGCTATGGGGCAGCTGTGGGTCCTGCTATGGGTCCCACAATGGGGCAGCTCTGGGTCCCCCTCTGGGTCTCGCTATGGGTCCCTCTGTGGGGCAGCTGTGGGTCCCGCTATGGGGCAGCTGTGTGTCACGCTATGGGTCCCACTGTGGGTGTTGCTATGGGGCAGCTCTGGGTCTGGTTATCAGTCCGGCTATGGGTCCTGCTATGGGGCAGTTATGGGTCTCACTATGGGTCCCGCAGTGGGTCCCGCTATGGGGCAGCTATGGGTCCCGCTATGAGTCCTGCTGTGGGTCCCGCTGTGGAGCAGTATGGGGCAGCTGCGTGTCCCGCTGTGGGTCCCGCTGTGGGGCAGCTATGGGTCCCGCTGTGGGGTAGCTGTGGGTCCTGCTGTGGGTCCTGCTATGGGTCAACTCTGTGTCCCACTGTGGGTCCTGCTATGGGTTCTGCTATGGGGCAGCTGTGGATCGCGCTATGTGTCCCGCTATGGGGCAGCTGTGGGTCCCTCTATGGGGTAGCTATGGGGCAGCTATGGGTCTTGCTGTGTGTCTCGCTATGGGTCCTGCTATGGGGCAGCTATAGGTCTTGCTATGGGTCTCACTATGGGTCCCGCTATGGGGCAGCTGTGTGTCATGCTATGGGTCCCGCTCTGGGTCCCGCTCTGGGTCACGCTATGGGTCGCTCTGCGGGTCTTGCTATGGGTCCCGCTATGGGTCCCGCTATGGGGCAGCTGTGTGTCGTGCTATGAGTCTCGCTGTGGGGCAGCTATGGGTCTCACTATGGGGCAGCTATGGGTCGCGCTATGGATCCCGCTATGGGTCTTGCTATGGGTTGCGCTATGGGTCCTGCTATGGGTCCCGCTATGGGGCAGCTATGGGGCAGCTCTGGGTCGCACTATGGGTCGCAGCTATGGGTTAGCTCTGGGTCCCACTATGGGGCAGCTGTGGGTCGCGCTATGGGCCTGCTATGGGTCCTGCTATGGGGCAGCTGTGGGTCCCGCTGTGGGTCGCAGTATGGGTCCCGCTTTGGGTCCCGCTATGGGGCAGCTATGGGTCGTGCTATGGGTCACACTATGGGTCCTGCTATGGGTTGCGCTATGGCTCCCGCTATGGGTCCCGCTATGGGTTCCGCTATGGGTCCCGCTATCGGTCCCGCTATGGGTCCAGCTATGGGGCAGCTGTGTGTCGTGCTATGTGTCCCGCTATGGGGCAGCTATGGGTCTCACTATGGGGCAGCTATGGGTCGCGCTATGGGTCCCACTGCGGAGCAGCTGTGGGTCGCGCTATGGATCCCGCTATGGATCCCGCTATGGGTCCCGCTATGGGTCCCGCTATGGGTCCCGCTCTGGGTCGCGCTATGGGTCACGCTATGGGTCGCGCTATGGGTCACGCTATGAGTCCTGCTATGGGGCAGCTATGGGTCTCACTATGGGGCAGCTATGGGTCGCGCTATGGGTCCCACTACGGAGCAGCTGTGGGTCCTGCTATGGGTCCTGCTATGGGTCCTGCTATGGGTCGCGCTATGGGTCGCGCTATGGGTTGCGCTCTGGGTCCCGCTCTGGGTCCCGCTAGGGGGCAGCTATGGGTCACGCTGCGTGTCCCACTGTGGGTCCTGCTATGGGGTAGCTATGGGTCTCGCTGTGGGTCCCACTGTGGGTCCCACAGTGGGGGCAGCTGTGGGTCCTGCTGTGGGTCCCGCTATGGGTCCCACAGTAGGGCAGCTCTGGGTCCCCCTATGGGTCTCGCTATGGGTCCCTGTATGGGGCAGCT
>NW_018364963.1:9269-11433 GCF_002078875.1 Numida meleagris
GCTATGGGTCGCGCTATGGGGCAGCTATGGGTCCCGCTCTGGGTCCCGCTCTGGGTCCCGCTCTGGGTTGCGCTCTGGGTTGCGCTATGGGTCGCGCTATAGGTCGCGCTATGGGTCGTGCTATGGGTCTTGCTATGGGTCTCGCTATGGGGCAGCTGTGGGTCCCGCTATGGGTCCTGCTATGGGTCTCGCTATGGGTCTCGCTATGGGTCGTGCTCTGAGTCCCGCTGTGGGTCCCGCTGTGGGTCGCGCTATGGGTCACGCTATGGGTCGCGCTATGGGTCCCGCTATGGGTCGCGCTATGGGTCCTGCTGTGGGGCAGCTATGGGTCGTGCTATGGGTCACAGTATGGGTCCTGCTATGGGTCCCGCTATGGGTCCCACTATGGGGCAGCTATGGGTCCCGCTATGGGTCTCGCTATGGGACCCGCTATGGGTCCTGCTATGGGGCAGCTGTGTGTTGTGCTATGGGTCCTGCTATGGGGCAGCTATGGGTCTCACTCTGGGGTAGCTATGGGTCGCGCTATGGGTCCCAATACGGGGCAGCTGTGGGTCGCGCTATGGGTCCCGCTATGGGTCAGCTATGGGTCTCACTATGGGGCAGCTATGGGTCTTACTATGGGTCCTGCAGTGGGTCCTGCTATGGGGCAGCTATGGGTCCCGCTATGGGTCGCGCTATGGGTCCCGCTATGGGTCCCGCTATGTGGCAGCTGTGTGTCGTGCTATGTGTCCCGCTATGGGGCAGATATGGGTCTCACTATGGGGCAGCTATGGGTCGTGCTATGGGTCCCACTACGGAGCAGCTGTGGGTTGCGCTATGGGTCCTGCTCTGGGTCTCGCTATGGGTCCCGCTATGGGTCCCGCTATGGGTCTCGCTATGGGTTGCGCTATGGGTCTCGCTATGGGTCCCGCTATGGGTCCCGCTGTGGGTCTCGCTATGGGTCTCGCTATGGGTCACGCTATGGGTCCTGCTATGGGTCCTGCTATGTGTCTCGCTATGGGTCCCGCTATGGGGCAGCTATGGGTCTTGCTATGGGTCTCGCTATGGGTCCTGCAATGGGGCAGCTATGGGTCTTACTATGGGTCCCGCAGTGGGTCCTGCTATGGGGCAGCTATGGGTCTCGCTCTGGGTCCCGCTATGGGTCCCGCTATGGGTCGTGCTATGGGTCCTGCTATGGGTCCCGCTATGGGTCCCGCTATGGGGCAGCTGTGTGTCGTGCTTTGGGTCGCGCTATGGGGCAGCTATGGGTCGCGCTATGGGGCAGCTATGGGTCACGCTATGGGTCTCGCTATGGGTCTCGCTATGGGTCCCACTATGGGTCGCGCTATGGGACGTGCTATGGGTCTTGCTATGGGTCTCGCTATGGGGCAGCTGTGGGTCCTGCTATTGGTCCTGCTATGGGTCCCGCTATGGGTCCCGCTATGGGTCCCGCTATGGGTCCCGCTATGGGTCCCGCTCTGGGTCGCGCTATGGGTCGCGCTATGGGTCGCGCTATGGGTCACGCTATGGGTCGCGCTATGGGTCCTGCTATGGGTCTCGCTATGGGTCCCGCTATGGGTCCCGCTATGGGTCTCGCTATGGGGCAGCTGTGTGTCGTGCTCTGAGTCCCACTACGGAGCAGCTGTGGGTCGCGCTATGGGTCCCACTATGGGTCTCGCTATGGGTCTCGCTATGGGTCCTGCTATGGGGCAGCTATGGGTCTCGCTGTGGGTCTCGCTGTGGGTCCTGCTATGGGGCAGCTATGGGTCCCGCTGTGGGTCTCGCTGTAGGTCTCGCTGTGGGTCCCGCTATGGGGCAGCTATGGGTCTCGCTGTGGGTCCCGCACTGTGGGTCTCGCTATGGGTCCCGCTATGGGTCCCGCTCTGGGTCCCGCTCTGGGTCCCGCTATGGGTCCCGCTCTGGGTCGCACTATGGATCTCGCTATGGGTCGCGCTGTGGGTCTCGCTATGGGTCCCGCTCTGGGTCTCGCTATGGGTCTCGCTATGGGTCCCGCTATGGGTCCCGCTATGGGTCGCGCTGTGGGTCGCGCTGTGTGCCCCACTGCCGCCCTCCCCCCCCAGGTGCTGCGGTGCCGCCCCCCGGCGCCCCCCACGGCGCGGAGCTACGGGAACAGCAGAGCCAGGGCAGGGTCAGCAACCGGCGGGATGTGGGGCGGGATGTGGGG
>NW_018364964.1:0-1042 GCF_002078875.1 Numida meleagris
GTGACGTCACAAGGGGGGGCTCGGTGACATCACAAGGGGGGCTCAGTGACGTCACAAGGGGTCTCAGTGACATCACAAGGGGGGTCTCGCTGACATCACAGCGGGGCTCAGTGACGTCACAAGGGGGGCTCGCTGACGTCACAACAAGACTGAGTGACATCACAAGGGGTCTCGCTGACGTCACAAGGCGGCTTGCTGACATCACAAGGGGGGGCTCGGTGACATCACAACAAGGCTCGGTGACATCATAAGGAGCTCGCTGACGTCACAAGGGGGGGCTCGGTGATGTCACAAGGAGTCTCGGTGACATCACAGTGGGGCTCAGTGACATCACAAGGGGTGGCTCAGTGACATCACAAGGTGGGGCTCGGTGACGTCACACAGGGGCTGCGTGATGTCACACGTGGGCTCGGTGACGTCACCGCACGGCTGCATGGCTTCACACAGGGGCTCGCTGAGGTCACACAGGGGCTCGGTGACGTCATGGCGGGAGCTCAGTGACGTCATGGCGGGGGGCTGGGTGACGTCACGGCAGGGGCTCGGTGACATCACCACGGGGCTGCATGGCTTCACACAGGGGCTCGATGATGTCACACAGGGGCTTGGTGACGTCACATGGGGTCTCAGTGACGTCACAACAAGACTGAGTGACAAAGGGTCTCACTGACATCACAGTGGGGCTCAGTGACATCACAAGGGGGGGCTCTGTGATGTCACAAGGGGTCTTGCTGACGTCACAAGGGGGTTCACTGACATCACAAGGGGTCTCAGTGACATCACAAGGGGGGGCTCGGTGACGTCACAAGGGGTCTCAGTGACATCACAAGGAGGGGCTCTGTGATGTCACAAGGGGGCTCACTGACATCACAAAGGGGGCTCTGTGATGTCACGGCAGGGCTTGATGACATCACAAGGGGGGTTCGGTGACATCACAAGGAGTCTCGGTGACATCACAGTGGGGCTCGGTGACATCACAAGGGGTCTTGGTGACATCACAAGGGGGGGCTCGGTGACGTCACAAGGGGTCTCAGTGACATCACAA
>NW_018364964.1:9276-10660 GCF_002078875.1 Numida meleagris
ACCCCATTGACCCCCATTGTCCCCGCTGTCCCCATTCGCTGACCCCACTGTCCCCATTGCCCCCCTTGCCCACATTGACCCCAATGTCCCCATTATCCCCATCGACCCCAAAGTCCCCATTGTCCCCATTCATTGACCCCACTGTCCCCAGTGCCATTGTTCCCATTGTCCCCAATGTGTCCCCACGTCCCCATTGTCCCCCTGTTCCCATTGTCCCCATTGATCCCATTGTCCCCACCGACCCCATTGTCCCCAATGTCTCCCCATTGTCCCCATTGTCCCCATTGACCCCATTGTCCCCAAAGACCCCGTCCATTGACCCCATTGTCCCCATTGACCCCACTGACCTCATTGACCCCATTGTCCCCATTACCTCCATTGTTCCCACTGACCCCATTGTCCCCATCGACCCCATTGACCCCACTGTCCCCATTGTCCTCAATGTGTCCCCATTGTCCCCCTTGACCCCATTGTCCCCATTGTCCCCATTGACCCCATTGTCCCCATTGACCCCATTGTCCCCACTGGCCCCATTCACTGACCCCATTGTCCCCAGTGTGCCCCCACTGACCCCATTGTCCCCATTGTCCTCAATGTGTCCCCATTGTCCCCAATGTCCCCATTCTCCCCAATGTCCCCATTGTCCCCATTGCCCCCATTGTCCCCACCGACCCCATTGTCCCCAATGTCTCCCCATTGTCCCCATTGTCCCCATTGTCCCCATTGTCCCCATTGACCCCAAAGACCCCGTCCATTGACCCCATTGTCCCCATTGACCCCACTGACCTCATTGACCCCATTGTCCCCATCAACCCCATTGATCCCACTGACCCCATTCATCGACCCCAATGTCCCCACTGACCCTATTGTCCCCACCGTCCCCATTGACCCTATTGTCCCCAATGTCCCCATTGACCCCATTGTCCCCATTGCCTCCATTGTTCCCACTGACCCTATTGTCCCCATTGTCCCCATCGACCCCATTGACCCCACTGTCCCCATTGTCCTCAATGTGTCCCCATTGTCCCCCTTGACTCCATTGTCCCCATTGTCCCCATTGCCACCATTGTCCCCACTGACCCCATTGTCCCCGATGCCATTGTCCCCACTGACCCCATTGTGTCCCCATTGTCCCCATTGACCCCATTGACCCCATTGTCCCTAATGTGTCCCCATTGTCCCCAAAGTCCCCATTGACCCCATTGTCCCCACTGTGTCCCCATGTCCCCATTGTTCCGCATTGTCCCCACTGACCCCAGTGTCCCCATTGTCCCCATTGACACCATGGTCCCCAATGTTCCCACTGACCCCATTGTCCCCATTGTCCCCTTGACCCCATTGTCCCCAATGTCCCCATTGACCCCAATATCCCCATTGTCCCCAC
>NW_018364964.1:14599-16315 GCF_002078875.1 Numida meleagris
ATTGGGGTCAATGGGGATATTGGGGTCAGTGGGGACAATGGGGACAATGGGGACAATGGGACAATGAGGACAATGGGGTCAATGGGGACAATGGGACAATGGGGACATATTGGGGTCAATAGGAACATATTAGGGTCAGTGGGAACAATGGGGACAATGGAGAAATTGGGGTCAATGGGGACATATTGGGGTCAACGGGGACATTGGGGTCAGTGGGGACAATGGGACAATGGGGACATATTGGGGACAATGCGGACAACGGGACAATGGGGTCAGTGGGGACAATGGGGGACAATGGGGACAACGGGATCAATGGGGACATATTGGGGTCAATGGGGTCAATGGGAACAATGGCGGACTCCCCCAGGCCACGCCCCCTCTCCGCCCACCCCTCCTCCCATTGGCCGCCCCCGGGACACACCCCTCTCCCAGACCACGCCCACAAAGGGGCGTGGCTAGATGGAGGAAGGGGGCGTGGTTTGCGAGGAAAGTGGGCGGGGCTTTTGGGGGGGGAAAGTGGGCGGGGCCTCACCGTGTCCACGCCCCCGGGGGCGGGGCTTAGCGTCACCAGCATGGGGAAGGTGGGGGCCGTCAGCTGCAAACCAGTACGGACCAGTATAAACCAGTACAAACCAGTACGGACCGACACAGACCAGTACGAGCCAGTAGAGACCAGGAGAAAGCAGGCCCAGCCCATCCCAGTCCCTTCCCAAGCCGCTCCCAGTATATCCCAGTCCATCCCAGTATATCCCAGTGCATCCCAGTATATCCCAGTCCATCCCAGTATATCCCAGTATATCCCAGTATATCCCAGTCCATCCCAGTATATCCCAGTACATCCCAGTGTCCCAGACCCCCCCCAGAGCCCCATGACCCCCTCCCAGTCCATCCCAGTCCCTCCCAGTATATCCCAGTCCATCCCAGTATATTTCAGTCTATCCCAGTCCATCCCAGTATATCCCAGTCCATCCCAGTACATCCCAGTATATCCCAGTATATCCCAGTATATCCCAGTACATCCCAGTGTCCCAGACCCCCCCCAGAGCCCCATGACCCCCTCCCAGTCCATCCCAGTGTCCTCCCAGTCCATCCCAGTACATCCCAGTCTATCCCAGTACATCCCAGTATATCCCAGTTCCCTCCCAGTGCCCTCCCAGTCCATCCCAGTCCCTCCCAGTATATCCCAGTGCCCTCCCAGTATATCCCAGTCCATCCCAGTATATCCCAGTGCACTCCCAGTTCCCTCCCAGTCCATCCCAGTATATCCCAGTCCATCCCAGTGCCCTCCCAGTCCATCCCAGTATATCCCAGTACCCTCCCAGTTCGTCCCAGTCCATCCCAGTGCCCTCCCAGTCCATCCCAGTCCATCCCAACCCCCTCCCAGTTCATCCCAGTGCCCTCCCAGTATATCCCAGTACATCCCAGTCCCTCCCAGTACCCCACAGCCTCCTCCCAGAGCCCCATAACCCCCTCCCAGTCCATCCCAGTGCCCTCCCAGTGCCCTCCCAGTCCATCCCAGTCCATCCCAGTCCCTCCCAGTCCATCCCAGTTCCCTCCCAGTCCCTCCCAGTGCCCTTCCAGTGACTCCCACTCCACCCCAGTCCTTCCCAGTACATCCCACTGCCCTCCCAGTCCATCCCAGTACGCACCAGTGCCATCCCAGTCCATCCCAGTCCATCCCAGTATATCCCAGTCCCTCCCAGTATATCCCAGTCC
>NW_018364965.1:0-1351 GCF_002078875.1 Numida meleagris
CATGAGGATGTGGGGATGGGGGGACATTGGGACACTGGGACATGGGGACGTTGGGACAGAGGGATGTAGGGACACGGGGACACAGGGACACGAGGACACAGGGACATGGGGACACGGGACACGGGGACATGGGAACATGGGGACATGGGGACACGGGGACATGGGAACATGAGGACATGGGGACATTGAGACACAGGGACATGGGGACACAAGGACATGGGGACATGGGGACACAGGGACATGGGGACACAGGAACAGGGGGACACGGGGACACAGGGACATGGGGACACAGGGACATGGGGACATGGGTACACGGGGACACTGGGACACAGGGACACGGGGACAGGGGGACTTGGGGACATGGGGACAGGGGGACACAGGGACATGGGGACATGGGTACACGGGGACACTGGGACACAGGGACAGGAGGACTTGGGGACACGGGGACAGGGGGACACAGGGACACAGGGACATGGGGACACAGGGACATGGGGACATGGGGACGTGGGGACAGGGGGACATGGGGACACAGGGTCATGGGGACATGGGTACACGGGGACACTGGGACACGGGGACAGGGGGACTTGGGGACATGGGGACAGGGGGACTTGGGGACATGGGGACATGGGGACATGGGGACACAGGGACATGAGGACACAAGAACAGGGGGACACGGGGACACAGGGACATAGGGAGCTGGGGACACAGGGACATGGGGACATGGGGACACGGGGACACTGGCACACAGGGACATGGGGACACAGGGACAGGGGGACATGGGGACATGGGTACACAGGGACAGGGGGACACAGGGACACAGGGCCATGGTGACACGGGGCCGCGGTGTTGTTCCGCACCACGATGGCGTCGCTGGCTCCGCAGGCCAGGAAGACGTGGTGCGGCCAGGCGGGGACGCCGTCACGGCGCTGCAGGAACCGCGCCACGTCCGCACGAACCACGGCCAGGCCCGCGCTGATGCTGTACGCCCCTGTGCCACCGGGGGGGGGGGGGGGGACGGGGGACAACCGTGTCCCCAAGGTCCCCAATGTCCCCAAGGTCCCCAGCGTCCCCAACGTCCCCAGTGTCCCCAAGGTCCCCAACCGTGTCCCCAAGGTCCCCAACGTCCCCAATGTCCCCAAGGTCCCCAACTGTGTCCCCAAGGTCCCCAACGTCCCCAACCATGGCCCCAAGGTCCCCAATGTCCCCAAGGTCCCCAACCGTGTCCCCAAGGTCCCCAACCGTGTCCCCAAGATCCCAAACTGTGTCCCCAAGGTCCCAAACCGGGTCCCCAATGTCCCCAACCGTGTTCCCAACATCCCCAAGGTCCCCAAAGGTGTCCCCAAGGTCCCCA
>NW_018364965.1:10632-12646 GCF_002078875.1 Numida meleagris
CCCATGTCCCCCTCAATGTTCCCACGTCCCCACAATGTCCCCACGTCCTTCTGTCCCCCCAACGTCCTCGTGTTCCCCCGCTGTCCCCGTGTCCCCACCGACGCTGTGTCCCCCGCAGTCCTGCAGCAATCTCCGCGCCCGCTCTTTGGCGTCTTCGGGGAAGTCCCCGTTCAGGAGCTCGGGGTACGCGCACAGCGCCGCCACCTGGGGGTCACATAGGGGTCACACGGGGTCACAAGGACACAGGGGTCACGGGGTCACGTGGAGGTCACGAGGTCACATTGGGACATGGGGACACCGCCACCCCTCCCCTCTCCCCAAGGGCTCAGGGTAGAGGCATAGCACGGCCACCTGGGGGTCACATGGGGGTCATATAGGGGTCACATGGGGGTAACACGGGGTCACAAGGTCACAGGGGTCACGGGGTCACGTGGAGGTCACGGGGTCACATAGGGGACATGGGGACACCGCTGCCCCTCCCCCCACCCCAAGGGCTCAGGGCAGAGGCATAGCACGGCCACCTGGGGGTCACATGGGGGTCATATAGGGGTCACATGGGGGTAACACGGGGTCACAAGGTCACCAGGGGTCACGGGGTCACGGGGAGGTGACGGGGTCACATAGGGGATATGGGGACACCGCTGCCCCTCCCCCCACCCCAAGGGCTCAGGGCAGAGGCATAGCACGGCCGCCTGGGGGTCACATGGGGGTCACATGGGGGTCACCTGGGGGTCACAAGGTCACATGGGGTCACGTGGGGTCACAGATGGAGTCACACAAGGGTCAAACTGGGGTCATATGGGATCACACAGGGTCACATGGGGTCATGCGGGGTTGAGTGGGGTCACACCGGGTCAACCTCAGGTCACAAGGTCACATGGGGTCACACGGGGTCACACGGGGTCACACGGGGTCACAATGACACAGGGGACTCGGAGACTCCTCCACCCAC
Organism: Numida meleagris; assembly: GCF_002078875.1. Classification (NCBI taxonomy): domain Eukaryota; kingdom Metazoa; phylum Chordata; class Aves; order Galliformes; family Numididae; genus Numida; species Numida meleagris. The sequence goes on from NW_018364965.1 coordinate 11,585, forward strand.
ATGAGCTGAGTGCCACCTTGGGGTCACCTGGGGGTCATGAGGTCACATAAGGACACACGGGGTCACACGAGGTCATGTGGGGTCATACGGGGTCACACAGGGTAACATGGGGGTCACAAGGTCACACAAGGTCACTTGGCGGTTACATAGGGGTCACATGGGGTCACCTGGCGGTCACACAGAGTCAAATGGGGGTCACATGGGGGTCACATGGGGTCATACGGGGTCACATGGGGTCATACGGGGTCACATGGGGGTCACAAGGTCACGCAAGGTCACTCAAGGGTCACACGGGGCCACATAGGGGTCACACGGGGTCACCTGGGGGTCACACAGGGTCAAATGGGGGTCACATGGGGGACAGACAGGGTCATACAGGCTCACATGGGGTCACACGGGGTCACAAGGGGGTCACAAGGTCACAAAAGGTCACACAGGGCCAAATGGGGGGCACATGTGGGTCACAAGGTCACAATGGGGTTAAAAGGGGGTCACCCGAGGTCACTTGGGGGTCACTCGGGGGTCCCCTGGGAGTCACGTGGTCACATGGGGTCACACGGAGTCACCTGGGGGTCACACGGGGTCACAAGGTCACTCAAACAAGGTCACTCGGGGCTCACTCGGGGGCCACATGGGGTCAATGGGGGTCACGTGGGGGTCACGTGGAGGTCACACAAGGTCACTCGAGGGTCACTTGGGGGTCACACGGGCTCAAGAGGGGTCACATGGGGTCACAAGGTCACACAAGGTCACATGGGTTCACTCGAAGTGACTCCCCTGGGAGTCACATGGGCTCACACGGAGTCACATGGGGTCACACAGGGGTCACGTGGGGTCACGGGGTCACACGGGGTCACCTGGGGGTTCCATGGGGGGTCACACAAGGTGACTCGGGGTCAGAGATGGGGTCACATGGGGGACACACGGGGGTCGCATGGCAGTCACACGAGGTCACTCGGGGGTCACCATGGGGGTCACATGAGGTCAAGAGGGGTCCCGTGGGGGTCACAAGGTCAAACGGGGTCGCCTGGGGGTCACGAGGTCACACAAGGTCACATGGGG
>NW_018364965.1:18971-20117 GCF_002078875.1 Numida meleagris
GTATAAGGTCTCCTATCAGGGTCCCATATAAGATCCCATATTGGGATCCCATATTGGGGTCCCATATTGGGGTCCATATAAGGTCTCACACCAGGATCCCATATACAAGCCCATATTGGGGTCCCATATCAGATCCCACACAAGGTTTCATACACGGGTCCCCTATTGGGGTCCCATATTGGGGTCCCATATAGGGGTCCGTACAAGGTCTCATATATGGTCTCACACTGGGATCCCATACAAGGTCTCCCATTGGGGTCCATATATGTTCCCATATTGGGTCTCCATATAGGAGGGTCCCAGAGAGGGATCCCATAGAGGGTCCCAGAGAGGGGTCCCATAGAGGGGTCCCATATAGCGGTCCCATGTGGGGGTCCCATATAGGGCTCCCATATAGGGCTCCCACAGACAGTCCCATAGAGGGTCCTATTTTGGGGTCCCATATCGGGGTCCCATATAAGGTCCCATAGAGGTGTCCCATAGAGAGGTCCCATAAAAAGGTCCCACATAGGTGTCCCATAGACGGTCCCATATAGGGGTCCCATAGAGGGTCCCATAGACAATCCCATATTGGGGTCCCATATAGGGGTCCCATATAGAGGTCCCATATCGGGGTCCCATATAGGGGTCCCATATTGAGGTCCCATATTGGGGTCCCATGGAGGGTCCCACATTGGAGTCCCATGTAAGTGTCCCATAGAGGGGTCTCATATAAGGTCCCATGTAATGGTCCCATATAGGGGTCCCATATGGGGGTCCCATAGAGGGGTCCCATATCGAGGTCCCATATAGGGGTCCTGATGAGGATCCCATATCGGGATCCCATATAAGGTCCCATAGAGGGGTCCCATAGAGGGGTACCATAAAGGGTCCCATAGAGGGGTCCCATAGATGGTCCCACAGAAAGGTCCCATAGAGAAATCCCATAGAGGGTCCCATATAAGGTCCCATACAATGGTGTCATATAGGGGTCCCTTATCAGGGTCCCACATAGGGGTCCCATATGGGGGTCCCATACGGGGGTCCCATAGAGGGGTCCCATATCGAGGTCCCATATAGGGGGCTTGATGAGGGTCCCATATCGGCATCCCATATAAGGTCCCATAGAGGGGTCCCATATGAGGTCCCATATCGGGGTCCCATATA
>NW_018364966.1:0-1778 GCF_002078875.1 Numida meleagris
CTTGCTTGGGTGAGAGCTGCTTCTGCTTGCTTACTTGCTTGGGTGAGGGCTGCTCCTGCTTACTCGCTTGGGTGAGTACTGCTCCTGCTTGCTTACTTGCTTGGGTGAGGGCTGCTTCTGCTTGGTTGCTTGGTTGGTTAAGTGCTGCTCCACCTTGCTTGCTTGGCTGACTGCTGCTCCAGCATGCTAGCTTTCTTGGCTGAGTGCTGCTCCTGCTTGCTTGCTTGGGTGAGTGCTGCTCCTCCTTGCTTGCTTCGGTGAGTGCTGCTCCTCCTTGCTTGCTTGGCTGAGTGCTGCTCCTGCTTGCTTGCTTGCTTGGTTGTTGCTGCTCCTACTGGCATGCTTCCATGGGTGAGTGCTGCTCCTGCTTGCTTCCTCGGGTGAGCGCTGCTCCTGCTTCCTTACTTGCTTGGTTGGATGCTGCTCCTCCTGGCTTGCTTGCATGGGTGAGTGCTGCTCCTGCTGGCTTGCTTGCTTGGGTGAGTGCTGCTCCTGCTGGCTTGCTTGCTTGGGTGAGTGCTGCTCCAGATTGCTTGGTTGCATGGCTGAGTACTGCTCCTGCTGGCTTGCTTGGGTGAGTGCTGCTCCAGCTGGCTTGCTTGCTTGGGTGAGCGCTGCTCCTGCTGTCTTGCTTACTTGGGTGAGTGCTGCTCCTGCTGGCTTTCTTATCTGAGTGAGTGCTGCTCCAGCTTGCTAGCTTGGCTGTGTGCTGCTCCTGCTTGCTTGCTTGGCTGAGTGCTGCTCCTGCTGGCTTTCTTGGCTGAGTGCTGCTCCTGCTTCCTTGCTTGGCTGAGTGCTGTTCCTGCTTCTTTTCCTGGGTGAGTGCTGCTCCTGCTTGCTTGCTAAGATGACTGCTGCTCCTGCTTGCTTGCTTGGCTGAGTGAGTGCTGCTCCTCCTTGCCTGCTTTCTAGTATGAGTGCTGCTCCTGCTTGCAAGGTTCCTTGGTTGAGTGCTGCTCCTGCTTGCTTGCTTGGGTGAGTGCTGCTCCTGCTTGTTTGATTGCTTGCATGAGTGCTGCTCCTGCTTGCTTCCCTGTTTGGGTGACTGCTGCTCCTGATGGCTTGCCTTGTTGAGTGCTGCTCCTGCTTGCTTGGTTGCTTCCTTGAGTGCTGCTCCTGCTTGCTTGCTTGCTTGCTTGAGTACTGCTCCTGCTTGCTTACTTTCTTCTGTGAGTGCTACTCCTGCTTGCTTGCTTGCCTGAATGAGTGCTGCTCCTGCTTGCATGCTTTCTTGGTTGAGTGGTACTCCTGCTTACTTGCTTGCTTGGCTGAGTGCTGCTCCTGCTTGCTTGCTTGACTGAGTGACTGCTGCTCCTGCTCCTGCTTTCTTGCTTGGCTGAGTGACTGCTGCTCCTGCTTGCTTCCTTGGGTGAGTGTGTGCTGCTCCTTCTTGCCTGCTTTCTAGTGTGAGTGCTGCTCCTGTTGTCTTGTTTTCTAATATGAGTGCAGCTCCTGCTTCCTTGCTTGGGTGAGTGCTGCTACTCCAGCTTGCTTGCTTGGGTGAGTGCTGCTCCAGCTTGCTTGCTTGCTTGGTTGTTGCTGCTCCTGCTGGCATGATTCCTTGGCTGAGTGCAGCTCCTGCTTACTTGCTTGGGTGAGTGCTGCTCCTGCTTGCTTGCTAGCTTGGGTGAGCGCTGCTCCTGCTTACTTGCTTGCTTCGTTGGATGCCGCTCATCCTTGCTTGCTTGCAGGGGCGAGTTCTGCTCCTGCTGGCTTCCTTGGGTGAGTGCTGCTCCTGCTGGCTTGCTTGCTTGGGTGAGTGCTGCTCCTGCTTGCTT
>NW_018364966.1:5000-6915 GCF_002078875.1 Numida meleagris
GCTGCTCCTGCTTGCTTGCTTGGCTGAGTGACTGCTGCTCCTGTTTGCTTGCTTGGCTGAGTGACTGCTGCTCCTGCTTGCTTGCTTGGCTGAGTGACTGCTGCTCCTGCTTGCTTGCTTTGCTATGTGGATGCTGCTTCTCCTTGCCTGCTTTCTAGTGTGAGTACTGCTCCTGTTGGCTTGTTTTCTAGTGTTAGTGCAGCTCCTGCTTCCTTGCTTGGGTGAGTGCTGTTCCTGATTCTTTTCTTGGGTGAGTGCTGCTCCTGCTTGCTTGCTTGCTTGGGTGAGTGCTGCTCCTGCTTGCTTCTCTGCTTGGGTGAGTGCTGCTCCTGCTTGTTTGCTTGCTTGGTTGACCGCTGCTCCTGCTTGCTTGCTTGCTTGTTTGAGTACTGCTCCTGCTTGCTTACTTTCTTCTGTGAGTGCTGCTCCTGCTTGCTTGCTTTCTTGGTTGAGTGGTACTCCTGCTTACTTGATTGCTTGGCTGAGTGCTGCTCCTGCTTGCGTGGCTGAGTTAGTGCTGCTCCTGCTTGCTTGCTTGGGAGAGTGCTGCTCCTCCTTGAATGTTTGCTTGGGTGAGTGCTGCATCTGCTTGCTTGCTTGGCTATGTGGATGCTGCTCCTCCTTCCCTGCTTTCTAGTGTGAGTGCTGCTCCTGTTGTCTTGTTTACTAATGTGAGTGCAGCTCCTGCTTCCTTGCTTGGGTGAGTGGTCCTCCTGCTTCCTTGCTTGGTTGAGTGCTCCTCCTGCTTGCTTGTGTGGGTGAGTGCTGCTCCTGCTTGCTTGCGTGGGTGAGTGCTGCTCCTGCTTGCTTGCGTGCGTGAGTGCTTCTCCTGCTTGATTGCTCAGGTTAGTGCTGCTCCTCCTTGCATGGTTCCTTGGTTGAGTGCTGCTCCTGCTGGCTTGTTAGTTGTCATGCTTTCTTGGTTGAGTGCTGCTCCTGCTTGCTTGCTTTCTTCGTTGAGTGCTGCTCCTGCTGGCTTGCTTCCTTGGTTGGGTGCTGCTCCTCCTTGCTTACTTGCATGGTTGAGTGCTGCTCCTGCTGGATTGCTACCTTGGGTGAGTGCTGCTCCTGCTTGCTTGCTTCCTTGGTTGGTGCTGCTCCTGCTTGCTTAATTGCATGGGTGAGTGCTGCTCCTCCTGGATTGCTAATTTGGGTGAGTGCTGCTCCTGCTGGCTTGCTTGCTTGGATGTGTGCTGCTACCTCTTGCTTACTTGGTTGCGTGAGTGCTGCTTCTGCTGGATAACTTTCTTTATTGAGTGCTGCTCCTACTGGATTGCTTTCTTCATTGAGTGCTGCTCCTGCTGGATTGCTTGCTTGGTTTAGTGCTGCTCCTGCTTGCTTCTCTGCTTGGGTGAATGCTTCTCCTGCTTGTTTGCTTGGGTGACTGCTGCTCCTGCTTGTTTACTTGCTTGCCTGAGTGCTGCTCCTGCTTGCTTGCCTATTTGGGTGGGTGCTGCTCCTGCTGGCATGCTTGGTTGAGTGCTGCTCCTGCTTGCTTGCTTGCTTGCGTGAGCGCATCTCCTGCTTGCTTGCTTTGGTGAGCGCTGCTCCTGCTTGCTTGCTTGCTTGTTTGAGTACTGCTCCTGCTTGCTTACTTTCTTCTGTGAGTGCTACTCCTGCTTCTTTGCTTGGCTGAGTGCTGCTCCTGCTTGCTTGCTTGCTTGGGTGAGTGGTACTCTTGCTTGCTTGCTTGCTTGGCTGAGTGCAGCTCCTGCTTGCTTGTTTGAGTACTGCTCCTGCTTGCTTACTTTCTTCTGTGAGTGCTACTCCTGCTTGCTTGCTTGCCTGAATGAGTACTGCTCCTGCTTGCTTGCTTTCTTGGTTGAGTGGTACTCCTGCTTTCTTGATTGCTTGTCTGAGTGCAGCTCCTGCTTGCTTGCTTAGCTGAGTTAGTGCAGCTCCTGTTTGCTTGCTT
>NW_018364966.1:14253-14488 GCF_002078875.1 Numida meleagris
GCGTTCATGGGTGAGTGGTGCTCCGGCTGGCTGGCTGGCATGCGTGCAGGGGTGATTGGAGCTTCTGCTGGCTGGATGGCTGGCATGCGTGGGTGAGTGGTGCTCCTGCTGGCTGGCTGGCTGGCGTGCGTGGGTGGGTGTGTGGTGCTCCGCGTGGCTGGCTGGTGTGGGTGAGTTGTGCTCCGGCCGGCTGGCTGGCTGGCTGGCGTGCGTGTGTGAGTGGTGCTCCGGCTGG
>NW_018364967.1:0-1238 GCF_002078875.1 Numida meleagris
TAACCCTTACCCTAAACCCAACCCTAACCCTGTAACCCCAGCCCTATAACCCTAACCCTTACCCTAACTGTAATCCTATAACCCTAACCCTATAACCCTGGCCCTATAACCCTAACCCTGACCCTCACCCTATAACCATTACCCTAAACCTAACCCTAACGCTATAACCCTAGCTCTATAACCCTAACCCTTGCCCTAACTGAAACCCTATAACTCTAATCCTATAACCCTAACCCTATAACCCTAACCCTATAACCCCGGCCCTATAACCCTAACCCTCACCCTAACCCTATAACCCTAACCCTGACCCTTACCCTAACCCTATAAGCCTGGCCTTATAACCCTAACCCTCACCCTCACCCTAACCCTGTAACCCTAACCCTGACCCTTACCCTAACCCTATAACCCTGGCTCTATAACCCTAACCCTCACCCTCACCCTAACCCTATAACCCTGGCCCTATAACCCTAACCCTCACCCTAACCCTGACCCTCACCCTAACCCTATAACCCTGGCCCTATAACCCTAACCCTGACCCTCACCCTGGCCCTATAACCCTAACCCTGACCCTCACCCTGACCCTATAACCCTAACCCTCACCCTCACCCTGACCCTATAACCCTAACCCTGACCCTCACCCTAACCCTATAACCTTGGCCCTATAACCCTAACCCTCACCCTCACCCTAACCCTATAACCCTAACCCTCACCCTCACCCTAACCCTATAACCCTAACCCTGACCCTCACCCTAACCCTATAAGCCTGGCCTTATAACCCTAACCCTCACCCTCACCCTAACCCTATAACCCTGGCCCTATAACCCTAACCCTCACCCTCACCCTAACCCTATAACCCTGGCCTTATAACCCTAACCCTGACCCTCACCCTAACCCTATAAGTCTGGCCCTATAACCCTAACCCTCACGCTCACCCTAACCCTATAACCCTGGCCCTATAACCCTCACCCTCACCCTAACCCTATAACCCTGGCCCTATAACCCTAACCCTCACCCTCACCCTAACCCTATAACCCTGGCCCTATAACCCTCACCCTCACCCTAACCCTATAACCCTGGCCTTATAACCCTAACCCTCACCCTAACCCTATAACCCTGGCCTTATAACCCTAACCCTAACCCTCACCCTAACCCTATAACCCTAACCCTCACCCTCACCCTAACCCTATAAGCCTGGCCCTATAACCCTAACCCTCACCCTCACCCTAACCCTATAAGCC
>NW_018364967.1:9246-11199 GCF_002078875.1 Numida meleagris
GGAAGGAGGGAAGGAAGGAGGAAGGGAGAGGGAGGAAGGGAGGAAGGGAGGAAGGAAGAAAGGAGAAAAAGGAAGGAAGGTGAAGAGGGAAGGAGAGAAAGGGAGGAAGGAAGGGAGGGAGGGAGGAAGAAGAGAAAGGAAGGAGGGAGGGAGAGGAAGGAGGGAGGAAGGGAGGGAAGGAGGGAAGGAAGGAGGAGGGAGGGACGGAGAGAGAGAGAGGAAGGAGAGAAAAGGAGGAAGGGAGAGGGAGGAAGGGAGGAAGAAAGGAAGGAAGGAAGGAAGGGAGGGAAGGAGGGAAGGAAGGAGGGAGGGAGGAAGAGAGGAAGGAGAGAAAGGGAAGAAGGGAGAGGGAGAAAGGAAGGAAGGAGAGAAAGGAAGGAAGGAAGGAGAGAAAGGAAGGAAGTAGAGGAGGAAAGGAGAGGAAGGGAGGAAGGGAGGGAGGGAGGGAGGAAGAAGAGAAAGGAAGGAGGGAGGGAGAGAAAGGAAGGAAGGAGAGGAAGGAAGGGAGGGAGGGGAAGGGAGGGAGGAAGGAAGGCAGGGAGGGAGGGAAGGAAGGAGGAAGGAGGGAGGGAGAGAGAGAGAGGAAGGAGAGAAAGGGAAGAAGGGAGAGGGAGGAAGGGAGGAAGGAAGAAAGGAGAGAAAGGAAGGAAGGAGAGGAGGAAAGGAGAGGAAGGGAGGTAGGAAGAGAGGGAGAGAGGAAGGGAGGAATAAAGGAGAGAAAGGAAGGAAGGAGAAGAGGGAAGGAGAGGAAGGGAGGAAGGAAGGGAGGGAAGGAGAAAGAAGAGAAAGGAAGGAGTGAGGGAGGGAAAGGGAGGGAGGAAGGAAGGGAGGGATGGAGGGAAGGAAGAAGGAAGGGAGGGAAGGAGGGAAGAAAAGGAAGGAGGGAGGGAGAGAGAGAGGAAGGAGAGAAAGGGAAGAAGGGAGAGGGAGAAAGGAAGGAAGGAAGAAAGGAGAGAAAGGAAGGAAGTAGAGGAGGAAAGGAGAGGAAGGGAGGAAGGAAGGGAGGGAGGGAGGAAGAAGAGAAAGGAAGGAGCGAGGGAGAGAAAGGAAGGAAGGAGAGGAAGGAAGGGAGGAAGGGGAAGGGAGGGAGGAAGGGGAAGGGAGGGAGGAAGGGGAAGGGAGGGAAGGAGAGAAGGAAGGAGGGAGGAGGGAGGGAGAGGGAGAGAGGAAGGAGAGAAAAGGAGGAAGGGAGAGGGAGAAAGGAAGGAAGGAGAGGAAGGAAGGGAGGTAGAGGAAGGGAGGGAGGAAGGGAAGGAGGGAGGAAGAAGAGAAAGGAAGGAGGGAGGGAGAGGAAGGAAGGGAGGGAGGGGAAGGGAGGGAGGAAGGGAAGGAAGGAAGGAGGGAGGGAGGGAGGGGTGACCTCGGTGTCCTCTGGCTGTGCACCAAACCCAGCATCCCCAGCGAGAGCGCAGGGATGCAGCGCTGCTGGGATGCTCCCGGACCACGAGGCTCAGCAGCTCCGGTGGGCGCTGACAGGAGGGCGAGTTGTCAGCCCCTGCTCCTTAACACCCTGACAAGCTCCTAACTATTTCATTTGTTACACCGTGAACCTTTTTAAATTAATGAACATAAGGTTGTCACGGTTGCCGTGGAGACGACACGTTGCCAGGGCGACGGCGGCGATACGGAGCCTGCGGAGTGTAATCAGGGGTCAGGCTAACGAGGGAGCCAGGATGTGCGTGGGGGGCTGCAGGAAGGGGCAGTGAACCCCCAGTGCTCCCAGCAGCCCACGGCCCCCAAACCAGTAGGGGCAATGGGGAGAACGTGGCACTGCAGCATCCCTCGCTCTGCATCGGCAACCCCCGGGGAGCAAAACCCCCTCGTTGCACAAACCTCGGGATGCTCATGTTGCACGTGAGCCTGACCCTGCAAGCAAGGAGAAGGAGGCTGGGCAAGCAGCTCGGTGCGTTGCACCCTGCCCTGCCCTCGTCCCCGTGAGTTTGCTGGGGCTTC
>NW_018364967.1:14528-18153 GCF_002078875.1 Numida meleagris
GGGGGCTGCTCCCCCAAAGGGTTAACACCCATCTCCGGAGCCTTTCCCGGCCTCCAAAGGGCAAAGCCTTCACCCACCCCCGAATTCTGTACCCAGGGGGACGCTGCAGGGCTCCTGGCACCGCTCTGGAGGCGGATGGGGACGTCACCACCCCCCTGCCCCCCGCGTCTGCCCCAGCCACAGCGCGGGCAGGGACCACCCCTCCCTGCAAAGCGGGAGCTGCTGGAGGTGGGGGCTGCATCACGCCGTGCCTCGGGGCACCCATTTATGAGCGACGCCTCCCAGGGCGCCCACGGCGCTTCCCACGTCAGCTCACTCCCGGCGAGCTGCACCCTCCACCCACGAGAACAGAAAGGAGGGGATGAGCCCGCACACCCACACGACCCCCGACCGCCGTGGGGAACAGCCACGCTCGCTGCCTTCCCTACACCCAACGAGAACCAGCCAGACCCACCAGCCCCCCTCTTCCTGGCTTGGAAGAGGAAAGCGCAGCCCAAAGAGGGAGCGAGCAAGCACCGCTCTACTCTCAGCAGGGCAGCAGCCGAGCTGGGTGCCAGGGCAGCCCCATGCACATCCCAGCCAGGGCAGCCTCGCTCAGCAGAGCCCTGCTCCCCGCAGCGCTGCAGCCTGGTGTGCCTTGCCCCCCCCCCCAGGGTGTTGCCAAAGCAATGGCAAAAACACAACAAACACCGCCGAGGCGCAGCAGACAGTCAGCAAACACTCTTGATTTTTCTCCCCGCTTCGGTTTAGTGCTTTTGTGTGTGTGTGTATATATATATATATATATATATTTTATTTTTTACTCCTCCCTCTCCCACGAGGAAGCTGCCGCCGTCGGAAGGGAACGGCGTGCAGCATCGCTCAGCGCACGAAACCCACGCTGGCCCAGCAGGAGCTGCAACGGTGCAGCCCCAACAAGGATGCCCAAGCCGAGCTCCTCCTCCGGAACGGTCACAACGCTTTGCTAAGGGTGCCCTGAACTCGGGGCCGGGATGTCCTCGCACCTTCCCAGCTCTGCTGCTTTGCACGTTGGCCTCAAAGCGGGAGCGGGGCTTTGGGAAGCCAGCACCTTCCTGCACAGGGCAAGGGAGGGCAGTGAATTGGGGTGCTGAGGTGCAGCAGGGCAGAGCTGCAGCCCGAATCCCACGGACACGATCAGGAGAGAGGTCAGCAAGAGCAGCGCCGGGGGCATAGGGTTTCCAAACGGGATCGGCGCTGCAATGCCGTGGGATTTACCCTGCAATTTACTCCCCCGGCCCCATCTGCAGAATGGGGAAGGAGCTGCTGACGGCTCCAGGCAATCATCAGAGCCTCGGGAGGAGATTTGTAGGGCTCCTGCCCCGGCCTTTGTAACAGATGAGCAATTCTGGGGGTGTCCTGGTGCGCAGGACCCGGTGTGCAAGGCTGCAAGCGCAACAAGTGCCACAGAGCAACGCCAGCCCCGCTCCCCCAGCACACAAGGAGCAAAACTCCTCACCCAACCTCTGCACAACACCAACCCGAGCCCAGATGAACCATTTTCCAGCCTTTTTGGCTTGCAGACTCCTGCAAGCTTCCCAGCGTAGGCTGATCAGTGGGGCCAGAACCCCCCCTCCTCCCCCCCCCCAGCAAGAAGCCCCTGCTCCTCCCTGCCATTTACCTGCCCCAAAGCCGAGTGCAGCCGTGAAACGTCAGCCCCTTCGTGCTGCCCGTGCCCCATTCATTGCAAGTGGCAGCTTCCAACCTGAGCTCCTGCAAATGCTCCTGCACGCAGATCGGGTCTGAAACGCTGAACACACAGCCCAGGTCCTGTCCTCTCCCTTACACACACAAATACATGGGTATATCTATAGATGCACCCCCTCTTTCGGGCAGTCCTCTCTCGTGCCCTTTTTCCTGTTGTTGTTTTTCACTCATTCAGGCCACCCAGCTGTCAGATCATTCACACAGGCAATTAGAAGAGTCAGTAACGAAGGGGGGAGCGGGGCTGGCGTTGCTCTGCGGCACTTGTTGCACTTGCAGCCTTGCACACCGGGCTCCCCATCCGTCGCCGGGACACCCCCAAAACCGCTCCTCTGTTACAAAAGCCGGGGCGGGTGCCCCACAAATCCCCTCCGGAGGCTCTGGGGCCATCAGCGGCTCCTTCCCCATTGTGCAGATGGGGCCGGGGCGAGCGGGCGGGGGGGGGTGGGGAAGGAACTTGCAGGGTAAGCGCGACGAAAGCACGCCGAGAAAGGAGCAAACCCACACAGCAGCTCCCGGGGAGCGGGGCAGGGCACCCCAAGCATCAGCACGGCTGTAGAGGAGAAGCCCTGCCCCCGTTCCCCCCCCCCCAGGCACTGAATTCACGTCGGGAAAGAACCCAGGTGCCATCCCCCCACGGCGCTCGGTTCAATAGAGGACACAGCCCATGGGTCCCTGCGCAAGCAGCTGGTGCCCCCCCACTCCCTCGCTTCCCACCTCCTGGGATATCAGTTCTGGCTTCTCCCCGTCCTCCTGGGAGGGAGAAAGCAATAAAAAAAAGAGAAGATCTCGGTTTCAGCCCCAAAACCAAGTTCAGCACCCGCAGCGTCCTTAAGCAGCCAGCGGTTGGCGGCGCAGGAGCTGAGCGCTGATTCCATCTTTTTTTTTTTTTTTTTTTTTTAACACCGAAATTCGCGAACGATGAACGCAGCCTTCCGGAGCCTGGAGAATTTTTCCTTTCTTTTCTTCTTTTTTGCTTTTTTTTCCTCTTCCAACGTTGCGTTCTTCACCCGAAATCGGAAGGAAAAAAAGAGCACGGGGCGCCCCGCGCGCAGCCGCGGCCGCTCTCGGTCTCTGCCGCCCCCGCGTGGCCAAAGCGCGGAACTGCAGCGGCAGCGTTCTACCGGCTCCGCTCTGCGCCTCCCGTCTCTATGGTCAAAGGTCCTCCAGGCACTAACACGCATGCGTTTGGAATCCCGGAAGTGGCGACTCTTCGCTCTGACCGCTCTGTGCTGTCACTCTGCCAATCTCTATGGTAACAGGTGGCCCCCGTTCGGACCTGAGTGCAGGTAAAGGGCAGAAATGGCACGGCTTAGGTCTAACCGCTCTGCGCAACGAGTCCGCCCATCTCTATGGTAACGCGCATCCGCCAAAAAAAAAAAGCTGATTGACAGGTGCCCACCCCGGTGCCGCGCGTGCGCACTAGTGCTTCAGCCCCTCTCTGCTGCCGCCTATTGAGCAGTACCTGGTACTGCAGGCGCTGCTCGGCGCACGCGCAGTGGTGCAATGGCTGTAGTGCGGGGCGTGGACGGCGGTGGCGGAGGATTTATGGGGAAGTGGAGGGCCGAGGAGCTCCGGGAGCACTCCGGGCATTCTGGACGCCTCCTGGGGTCCACATTGTCCCGCACAGCACCACCCGGAGCTGTGCAGCGCGTCGCTCTGCTGCCTCCGCTCTGTGCCGCCTGTCTCTATGGTAGTAGGTCCTCCCGAGCGTACTGCGCATGTGCGGGAAAAACGCGGAAGCGGCACCTCTTTGTTCCAGCCGCTCTGCGCCGCTGTTCCGCCAATCTCTATGTTGTGTGGTCCTCCAGGCAAGCACGACGCATGCGCACACAAACAGGCGGAAGCGGGGGAATCTTTGCTCTAACCGCTCTGCGCAGCCAGTCCTCCAATCTCGATTGTG
>NW_018364967.1:20158-20893 GCF_002078875.1 Numida meleagris
GATTGTCCCCATGTCGCGATCGGTCCCCAGGTCAGGGAATGTCGGGGTTTGACCCCCCCGGGTCGGATTTGTCCCCGTGTCGGGGTCTGTCCCCATGTCCAGGTCTGTCCCCATGTCCAGGTCTGTCCCCATGTCCGGGTTTGTCCCCGTGTCGGGAGTTTGTCCCCACGTGGCGGTCGGTCCCCCCAAATTCGGGAACGCCCCCACGTCGGGGAATGTCCCCTTCGTTAGGATCTGTCCCCAAATCTGGGAATGTCGGGGGTTGTCCCCGTGTCCGGGTTTGTCCCCTGGGTCGGGTTTGTCCCCGTGTCGCGATCGGTCCCCAGGTCGGGGAACGTCCCCATGTCGCGGTGTGTCCCCATGTCGGGGTCGGTCCTCACATCAGGGAACGTCCCCATGTCGCGATCTGTCCCCAACTCAGGGAATGTCGGGGTTTGTCCCCGTGTCGGGGAATGTCCCCATGTCCAGGTCTGTCCCCATGTCCAGGTCTGTCCCCGTGTCCAGGTCTGTCCCCGTGTCGGGAGTTTGTCCCCACGTCGCGATCTGTCCCCAACTCAGGCAACGTCGGAGTTTGTCCCCACGTCGGGGTCCGTCCCCAGGGTCCCAATTGTCCCCAGGTCCCCGTGTGTCCCACGCCCCACTGCTGCACGGCATGGGGGGGAGGGGGGGGGGGCAGGCGACCCCACTTGAAGTCCCGTTGTGCCCCCCACGCCCTTCCCATCCCATTCACCACCC
>NW_018364968.1:0-1388 GCF_002078875.1 Numida meleagris
GGGGATGGGGATGGCAGGGTTGGATGGGGATGGCAGGGTTGGATGGTGATGGGGATGTGATGGGATGAGGACAGGGAGGGGGTGGGGACAGGGCTGGGATAGGGATGGGGATGGGAGGGTTGGATGGGGATGAGGATGTGATGGGATGGAGGCAGGGAGGGGATGGGGACAGGGATGGGATGGGGATGGGGACGGGGATGGGACAGGGATGGGATGGGGACGGGACAGGGACAGGGATGGGGACGGAGATGGGGATGGGAAACGGGATGGGGACAGGGATGGGGATGGGATGGGGATGGGACAGGGACAAGGATAGGACAAGATGGGGAGGAGGAGAGGGACAAGACAGGGATGGGGACAGGGATGGAACAGGGATGGGATGGGGTCAGAGATGGGGATGGGACAGGGACGGGGATGGTGATAGGGAGGGGATGGGGATGGGGATGGAGACAGGGATGGGACAGAGACGGGGGGGACAGGGATGGGGATGGAGACAGGGACAGAGATGGAGACAGGGACGAGGATGGGATGGGGAGGGGGTCGGCGTTGGGGACGGGGACAGGGACGCGTGTCCCTGCTCTGCCATGACGTCCCCGTTGCAGCTCTCAGTGGTGGAGTACGACCCCGGCACGCACGACCTGAAGACGCTCTCGCTGCACTACTTTGAGGAGCCGGAGCTGCGGGTGAGCGTGGGGCTGGGAGGGGTGGGGATGGGGATGGGGTTGGATCAGGGGGAGCGGGTGGGCGGCCGCCCCCCAACCCACCCTGACCCCCGCGCTCGCTGCCCGCAGGACGGCTTCGTGCAGAACGTGCACATCCCCAAAGTGCGGGTGGACCCCGACGGGCGCTGCGCCGTCATGCTCATCTACGGCACGCGCCTGGTGGTGCTGCCCTTCCGCCGCGACTCGCTGGCTGACGAGCACGAGGGCCTGGTGGGCGAGGGGTGAGTAAGCGCGACAACGGGGCGGTGTGCGGCTCTGCGTGGCCGAAGGTGGCCACTCTATGGCTCTGCGTGGCCACCGTGCAGCTCCGTGTGGCCAGCAGAGCTCAGAGCGGTCAACTCGACCAGTTTGTGTCTCAACGTGGCCAACGTGGCCAGTGCGTGGTTCAGCATGGCCAATGTGGCCAACGTGCAGCTCCGTGTGGCCAGCAGAGCTCAGAGTGGACAACTCGACCAGTTTGTGTCTCAGCGTGGCCAACGTGGCCGATGTGTGGTTCAGCATGGCCAACGTGGTCATCACGTGGCCTGATGTGGCCACTGTGCAGCTCCGTGTGGCCACCAGAGCTCAGAGCGGTCAACTCGACCAGTTTGTGGCTCAACGTGGCCAACGTGGCCAGTGCGTGGTTCAGCATGGGCAACGTGGTCATCACGTGGCCTGATGTGGCCA
>NW_018364968.1:2498-3750 GCF_002078875.1 Numida meleagris
GGTCAACTCGACCAGTTTGTGTCTCAGCGTGGCCAACGTGGCCGATGTGTGGTTCAGCGTGGCCAACGTGGTCATCACGTGACCTGATGTGGCCACTGTGGAGCTCCATGTGGCCACCAGAGCTCAGAGCAGTCAACTCGACCAGTTTGTGGCTCAACGTGGCCAACGTGGCCAGTGCGTGGTTCAGCATGGCCAATGTGGCCAACGTGCAGCTCCGTGTGGCCACCAGAGCTCAGAGCGGTCAACTCGACCAGTTTGTGGCTCAGTGTGGCCAACATGGCCGATGTGTGGTTCAGCGTGGCCAACGTGGTCATCACATGGCCCAGTATGGCCAACATGGCCAGCGTGCCGCTCCGTGTGGCCAACAGAGCTCAGAGTGGACAACTTGACCAATTCGTGGCCAACATGGCCGGTGTGTGGTTCAGTATGGCCCACATGGCCTTTGCGTGGCCCGGGGTGGCCAGTGTGCCCAACACGCAGCTCCATGTGGCCACCAGAGCTGAGGGTGCTCAACTTGACCCATTTGTGGCTCAACATGGCCAACGTGTGGCTCAGTGTGGCCAGTGTGTGGCTCATCGTGGCCAACATGTGGCTTGATACGGCCAACGTGGCCAACCACAGTTCCATGTGGCCAACATGGAGCTGAGTGTGGTCGACTCAACCAATTCATGATTCACTGTGGCCAGTGTGTGGCTCAGTGTGGCCAGCGTGGCCAACTGCAGCTCCACGTGGCCAACATGGAGCTTAGTGCGGTCAACTCAACCAGTTCGTGGCTCAAGATGGCCAATGTGGGCTCAGTGTGGCCAGCGTGGCCAGTGTGTGGCTCATCATGGCCAGCATGTGGCTAGATGCGGCCAACGTGGCCAACCACAGCTCCACGTGGCCAACACGGAGCTCAGTGCGGTCAACTCAACCAATTCATGACTCAGCGTGGCCAACGTGGGCTCAGTGTGGCCAGTGTGTGGCTGATCATGGCCAACATGCGGCTTGATATGGCCAATGTGGCCAACCACAGTTCCATGTGGCCAACATGGAGCTGAGTGTGGTCGACTCAACCAATTCATGACTCACTGTGGCCAACGTATGGCTCAGTGTGGCCTGTGTGGCCAACCGCAGCTCCACATAGAGGTCAGTGTGGTCAGTGTGGCCAACATGTGGCTGATCATGGCCAACATGTGGCTTGATACGGCCAACGTGGCCAATGCGTAGCTCCACGTGGCCAACCCAGAGCTCAGTGTGGCCAACTCAACCA
>NW_018364968.1:7284-8736 GCF_002078875.1 Numida meleagris
CTTGATACGGCCAACGTGGCCAACGTGCAGCTCCACGTGGCCAACATGGAGGTCAGTGCGGTCAACTCAACCAACCAGTGGTTCAACGTGGCCAACACGTGGCTCAACGCGGCCAAGATCCCGGCGTTGCTCCGTGCCGGGTGGGCTCGGGGCACGGGGTCACCGCGATGCGTCCCCACCCGTGGGGGCTTTTTGGGGCATCCCCCCGCACCCCCTGACCCACGTCCCCGTTGTGTGGCAGGCAGAAGTCGAGCTTCCTGCCCAGCTACATCATCGACGTGCGGGAGCTGGACGAGAAGCTGCTCAACATCATCGACATGCAGTTCCTCTGCGGCTACTACGAGCCCACCCTCCTCATCCTCTTCGAGCCCAACCAGACGTGGCCGGGGTAAGGATCCCCCCCCACCCCGCACCCCGCCCCGGTGGGTGACGGTGACGGGGAGGTGACGGCCCGGTCCCGCAGACGCGTGGCGGTGCGGCAGGACACGTGCAGCATCGTGGCCATCTCGCTGAACATCATGCAGAAAGTGCACCCCGTCATCTGGTCCCTCAGCAATCTGCCCTTCGACTGCACGCAGGCGCTGGCCGTCCCCAAACCCATCGGTGAGAGCCGGGGTGGGGACACGGGGACGCGTGCGGGTGACGGTCCGGGTGACGTCCTGGGGGGGGTGTTACAGTCGGTGTTCCTGGGGAGGTGTCCCGGGGGGTGGACCTTAGAATGATCTCGGGGACGTTGTTGGGAATGTTGGGGGAATGTTCACTTCTGGTGACATTCTGGATGACATGGGTGATGTTGTGGTTGTTGTCCTTGGTGACAGTCTGGTGACGTTGTTGGTGACATGGGTGACGTTGTGTGTGTTGTCCTTGGTGACAGTCGGGTGATGTCTATGACATCCCTGTTGTTCCGGGTGTTGTCCTTGGTGACAGTCGGGTGACATTGTGTGTGACATGGGTGACGTTGTGGGTGTTGTCCTTGGTGACAGTTGGGTGATGTCTATGACATCCCTGTTGTTCCGGGTGTTGTCCTTGGTGACAGTCTGGTGACGTTGTGTGTGACATGGGTGATGTCCTTGGTGACAGTCGGGTGACATTGTGTGTGACATGGGTGTTGTCCTTGGTGACAGTCGGGTGACGTCTATGACAACCCTGTTGTTGCGGGTGATGTCCTTGGTGACAGTCTGGTGACGTTGTGGGTGACATGGGTGACGTTGTGGGTGTTGTCTTTGGTGACCGTCCGGTGACATTGTGTGTGACAGTCGGGTGACGTTGCGTGACATTGGTGACGTTGTGGGTGTTGTCCTTGGTGACAATCGGGTGACGTTGTGTGTGACATGGGTGATGTCCTTGGTGACAGTCGGGTGACGTTGTGTGTGACAGTCGGGTGACGTTGTGGGTGTTGTCCTTGGTGACAGTCGGGTGACGTTGTGGGTGACATGGGTGACATTGTGGGTG
>NW_018364969.1:0-1910 GCF_002078875.1 Numida meleagris
GGGGTCTCTATATAGGATCGTTGTGTTTATGTAGGGTCGCTGTGTGGGTGCAGTGTCATTTTGTCACCACACGAGGGCGCTGTGTTAGTGCAGTGTCGCAGTGTGGCCACACGGGGGCGCTGTGTAGGGTGCAGTGTCGTGGTGTGGCCACACGGGGGCGCTGTGTGTGGGGGGGTCTCTATATAGGATCTATGTAGGGTCGCTGTGTGGGTGCAGTGCTGCTTTGTCACCACACGAGGGCGCTGTGTTAGTGCAGTGTCGCAGTGTGGCCACATGGTGGCGCTGTTTGTGTGCAGTGTCGCGGTGTGGCCACACGGGGGCGCTGTGTCTCTATGAGGTCGTTGTGTGGGTGCAGTGTCGCTGTTCCACCACACGGGGGCGCTGTGTGTGTGTGTGGGGGGGGTGCAGTGTCGCTATATAGCCACGCCGGGGCGCTGTGTCTCTATGGGGTCATTGTGTGTGTGCAGTGTCGTGTTCTGGCCACACGGGGGCGCTGTGTCTCCATGCGGTCATTATGTTTATGTAGGGGTGCTATGTCGGTGCAGTGTTGCAGTGTGGCCACACGGGGGCGCTGTGTGGGTGCAGTGTCGCTGTTTCGCCACACGGGGGCGCTGTGTCTCTATGGGGTCGTGTGGGGTGCAGTGTCGCGTTCTGGCCACACGGGGGCGCTGTGTTGCTGTAGTGTCGCTATATAGCCACGCGGGGGCGCTTTGTCTCTATGGGGTCGTTGTGCGGGTGCAGTGTCGCTGTTTCGCCACACGGGGGCGTTCTGATGCTGCAGTGTCGCGTTGTGGCCACACGAGGGCGCTGTGTGGTTGCAGTGTCGCGGTGTCGCCACACGGGGGCGCTGTGTCTCTATGGGGTCGTTGTGTGGGTGCAGTGTCGCTGTGTCGCCACACGGTGGCGCTGTGTTGGTGCAGTGTCGCGTTCTGCCCACACGGGGGCGCTGTGTCTCTATGGGGTCATTGTGTGGGTGCAGTGTCGCAGTGTAGCCACACGGGGGCGCTGTGTGGGGTGCAGTGTCGCTTTATGGCCACACGGGGGCGCGTTGTCTTGCTGGGGTCACTTGCTGCAGTGCCACTGTGTGGCCACACGGGGGCGCTGTGTCTCTATGGGGTCACTTGCTGCAGTGTCGCTTTGTCGCCAGACGGGGGCGCTGTGTCTCTATGGGGTCGTTGTGTGGGTGCAGTGTCGCTGGTTCGCCACACGGGGGCGCTGTGTATGGTGCAGTGTCGCGTTGTGGCCACACGGGGGCGCTGTGTCTATGGGGGTCTCTATATAGGATCGTTGTGTTTATGTAGGGTCGCTGTGTGGGTGCAGTGTCGCTCTTTCGCCACACGGGGACGCTGTGTTGGTGCAGTGTTGCTGTGTGGCCACACGGGGGCGCTGTGTCTCTATGGGGTCGTTGTGTGGATGCAGTGTCGCTGTTTCGCCTCACGGGGGCGCTGTGTGGGCTGCAGCGTCGCAGTGTAGCCACACGGGGGCGCTGTGTGGGGTGCAGTGTCGCTTTATGGCCTCACGGGGGCGCTGTGTCTTTCTGGGGTCACTTGCTGTAGTGCCACTGTGTGGCCAGACGGGGGCGATGTGTCTCTATGGCGTCGTTGTGTGGCTGCAGTGTCACTTTGTCGCCACACGGGGGCGCTGTGTGAGGTGCAGTGTTGCATTGTGGCCACACGTTGACGCTGTGTGTGTGCGTGTGTGTGTGTGTGCAGTGTCGCTTTGCGGCCACACGGGGGCGCTGTATCTATGGGGGTCTCTATGTTGGATCGTTGTGTTTATGTAGGGTCGCTGTGTGGGTGCAGTGTCGCGTTCTGGCCACACGGGGGCGCTGTGTCTCTATGGGGTCATTGTGTGGGTGCAGTGTCACTTTGTTTCCACACGGGGGCGCTGTGATGGTGCAGTGTTGCTGT
>NW_018364969.1:8745-10268 GCF_002078875.1 Numida meleagris
GGCGGTGGTGGAGGAAGCGCCGCGCTTGCCGCCGCTCGGCGTGGTGAAGGCGCGCTACAGCTTGGCCGAAGACGCCGAAGGGGAAGGGGTGCTCATCTTCCCCGGGCCCGGCGGGGGCGGCGGGGAGGACGGCGGGGCCACCCCGGGCCCGTCCTCGTGGTCAGTGGCCGTCCCGCCTCCCACGTCGGCCTCGGCGTCGGCGTCGTGCGCCCCGGCGCGCTGCGGAAAATGCGGGGAGGGTTTCCAGGGCGTGGAGAAGCTGGTGTTCCACATGCGCGCCCAGCACTTCGTCTTCATGTGCCCTCGCTGCGGCAAGCAGTTCAACCACAGCAGCAACCTGAACCGGCACATGAACGTGCACCGCGGCGTCAAGTCGCACGGCTGCGGCGTCTGCGGGAAGAGCTTCACGCAGAAATCCACCCTCCACGACCACATGAACCTGCACAGCGGCGAGCGGCCGTACCGCTGCTCCTACTGCGACGTGCGCTTCGCCCACAAGCCAGCCATCCGCCGCCACCTGAAGGAGCAGCACGGCAAAACCACGGCCGAGAACGTGCAGGAAGCCAGCGGCGCCGAGATCAACGTGCCGGTGCGCTGAGCCCGGCCCCGGGCGCCGGAACGTGGGGGTGACGCCGAGCCCCGGGCGCCCGCGGTCGTTTCTTGGACGCTGAGTTTCCGACGCTGAGCTCGATTCCCAGGGGTGGCCGGTGGCCGTCGCGCTCGGACGATGGGTTCGGCCGCCCCAAATCCCTGGGGCTGGTGTCGGATGTTGAGTTTGGCCACCCCAAAATGCCAAGGTTCGGCGTTGGGCGTTGGGTTTGGCCACCCAGAATGGCGAGGTTCTACTTTGGACATTGGTTTGGGTCATGAGGACGTCGGCGTTGTCTTCGTATGTTGAGTTTGGCCACCCCAAAATGCCAAGGTTTGGTGTCGGGCGTTGGGTTTGGCCACCCTGAATGGAGTGGTTCAACTTGGGACAATGGCTTCAGTCATCAGAACGTCGGCGTTGTCTTCGGACGTTGGGTTCGGCCGCCCCAAATCCCTGGGGCTGTCGTCGGATGTTGAGTTTGGCCACCCCAAAATGCCAAGGTTCGGCGTTGGGCGTTGGGTTTGGCCACCCTTGATGGTGAGATTCGATTTTGGATGATGGGTTTGGCCACCCAGAACGGCGAGGTTCAACATGGGACGATGGCTTCGGTCGTCAGAATGTCGGCGATGTCTTTGGATGTTGGGTTTGGCCACCTCAAATCCATTGGACATTGAGTTTCGCCGCCCAGAATGCTGAGGTTGGGCGTTGGGTGTTGGGTTCATCCGCCCCAAATCCCTGGGGCTGTTGTTGGATGTTGAGTTTGGCCACCCCAAAATGCCAGGGTTCAGCGTTGGGCGTTGGGTTTGGGCACCCAGAACGGCAAGGTTCAACATGGGACGATGGCTTCGGTCATGAGAATGTCGGCGATGTCTTTGGAGGTTGGGTTTGGCCACCACAAATCCATTGGACGTTGACTTTCACCACCCAGAATACC
>NW_018364969.1:10693-12421 GCF_002078875.1 Numida meleagris
CGTTGTCTTCGGACGTTGGGTTTGGCCACCCCAAATCTCTTGGATGTTGCGTTTGGCCACCCCAAAATGCCAACGTTGGGCGTTGGGCGTTGGGTTTGGGCACCCAGAACGGCGACGTTCAACTTGGGACAGTGGCTTCGGTCACGAGAACGTCGGCGATGTCTTCAGACGTTGGGTTTGGCCACCCCAAATCCATTGGATGTTGAGTTTCGCCACCCAGAATGCCGAGGTTGGGCGTTGGGCGTTGGGTTTGGCCACCCTTTATGGAGAAGTTCGACTTTGAATGATGGGTCTGGCCACCCAGAATGGCGAAATTCAACTTGGGACATTGGTTTGGTCATGAGGACGTCGGCGTTGTCTTCGGACGTTGGGTTCGGCCGCCCCAAATCCATTGGACGTTGAGTTTTGCCTCCCTGAATGCCGAGGCTTGGCGTTGGGCGTTGGGTTTGGCCACCCAGAACGGCGAGATTCGATTCTGAATGATGGGTTTGGCCACCCAGAACGGCGAGATTCTGCTTTGCACCATGGGTTTGGTCATGAGAACGTCGACGTTGTCTTCGGACGTTGGGTTCGGCCGCCCCAAATCCCTGGGGCTGGTGTCGGATGTGGATTTTGGCCACCCCAAAATGCCGAGGTTCGACGCTGGACGTTGGGTTGGCCACCATTAATGGGGAGGTTCTACACTGGACAGTGGCTTCGGCCATCAGGACGTTGGTGCTGTCCTCGGACGATGGCTTTGGCTGCCCCACATCTCTCATGACGATGGCTTTGGTTGCCCCACATCTCTCATGACGATGGCTTTGGCTGCCCCACATCCCTCGGGGCGTCATCAAACATTGAATTTGGGTGCCCTAGAACGCCGTGGGTCAACGTCAGACATTGGGTTTGGCCATCAGAACGTTGTTCTTGTTCTTTGGACGATGGCTTTGGCTGCCCCACATCTCTCATGACGATGGCTTTGGCTGCCCCACATCTCTCATGACGATGGCTTTGGCTGCCCCACATCTCTTGGGGTGTCATCACATGTTGAGTTTCACCGCCCAGCACGCCGTGGGTCTGCGTCGGACGATGGCTCTGGCCATCAGGACATTGACGTTGTCTTCCAACGATGGCTTTGGCCGCCCCACATCTCTCATGACGATGGCTTTGGCTGCCCCACATCCCTCAGGACTATGGGTTTGGCTGCCCCACACGCCGTGGGTCAACGTTGGACCTTGGGTTTGGCCGCCCCACATCCATGGGGTCCATGGGTTTGGCCACCCCACACGCCGTGGGTCAACGTTGGATGTTGGGTTTGGCCGCCCCACATCCATGGGGTCCATGGGTTTGGCCACCCCACACGCTGTGGGTCAACATCAGACCTTGGGTTTGGCTGCCCCACATCCCTCAGGACGATGGGTTTGGCCACCCCACACGCCGTGGGTCAACGTCGGACATCGGGTTTGGCTGCCCCACATCCATGGGGTCCATGGGTTTAATTGCCCAGCCTGCCATGGGTCAGCATTGGATGCTGTCATTGGACGATGGCTTTGGCTGCCCCACATCCCTCAGGACTATGGGTTTGGCTGCCCCACACGCCGTGGGTCAACGTTGGACATCGGGTTTGGCTGCCCCACATATGTGGGGTCCGTGGGTTTGATTGCCCAGCACGCCGTGGGTCAGCGTTGGACGCTGGCATTGGACGATGGGTTTGGCTGCCCCACATCCATGGGGTCCATGGGTTTGGCC
>NW_018364969.1:15661-16879 GCF_002078875.1 Numida meleagris
GTCGGATGTTGAGTTTGGCCACCCCAAAATGCCAAGGTTCGGCGTTGGGCGTTGGGTTTGGCCACCCTTGATGGTGAGATTCGATTTTGGATGATGGGTTTGGCCACCCAGAACGGCGAGGTTCAACATGGGACGATGGCTTCGGTCGTCAGAATGTCGGCGATGTCTTTGGATGTTGGGTTTGGCCACCTCAAATCCATTGGACATTGAGTTTCGCCGCCCAGAATGCTGAGGTTGGGCGTTGGGTGTTGGGTTCATCCGCCCCAAATCCCTGGGGCTGTTGTTGGATGTTGAGTTTGGCCACCCCAAAATGCCAGGGTTCAGCGTTGGGCGTTGGGTTTGGGCACCCAGAACGGCAAGGTTCAACATGGGACGATGGCTTCGGTCATGAGAATGTCGGCGATGTCTTTGGAGGTTGGGTTTGGCCACCACAAATCCATTGGACGTTGACTTTCACCACCCAGAATACCAAGGTTGGGCATTGGGTGTTGGGTTTGGCCACCCTGAATGGAGAGGTTCAACTTCAGACATTGGTTTGGTCCTGAGAATGTTGGCGTTGTCTTCGGACGTTGGGTTCGGCCACCCCAAATCCATTGGACGTTGAGTTTCGCCACCCAGAATGCCGAGCTTCGGCATTGGGCGTTGGGTTTGGCCACCCAGAACGGCAAGATTCTGCTTTGCACCATGGCTTCGGACATGAGAACGTCGGCATTGTCTTCGGACGTTGGGTTCGGCCGCCCCAAATCCCTGGGGCTGGTGTCGGATGTTGAGTTCGGCCACCCCAGATTGCCAAGGTTCGGCGTTGGGCGATGGGTTTGGCCACCCAGAACGGCGAGGTTCTACTTTGGACATTGGTTTGGTCATGAGGACGTTGGCGTTGTTGTCGGACGTTGGGTTCAGCCACCCCAAATCCCTGGGGCTGGTGTCGGATGTTGAGTTTGGCCACCCTAAATCCATTGGATGTTGAGTTTTGCCACCCAGAATTCCGAGGTTGGGCGGTGGGCGTTGGGTTTGGCCACCCAGAATGGCGAGGTTCAACTTGGGAACACGGCTTCCGTCATGAGAACGTCGCCGTTGTCTTCGGACGTTGGGTTTGGCCACCCCAAATCTCTTGGATGTTGCGTTTGGCCACCCCAAAATGCCAACGTTGGGCGTTGGGCGTTGGGTTTGGGCACCCAGAACGGCGACGTTCAACTTGGGACAGTGGCTTCGGTCACG
>NW_018364970.1:0-1306 GCF_002078875.1 Numida meleagris
CCCACAGCTGCCCCCCATAGCTGCCCCATAGCGACCCACAGCTGCCCCATAGCGCCCCATGGCTGCCCCATAGCGACCCACAGCTGCCCCATAGCTGCCCCATAGCGACCCACAGCTGCCCCATAGCGACCCACGTCTGCCCCATAGCGACCCACGGCTGCCCCATAGCGCCCCATAGCTGCCCCATAGCGACCCACAGCTGCCCCATAGCGCCCCATGGCTGCCCCATAGCGACCCACAGCTGCCCCATAGCTGCCCCATAGTGACCCACATCTGCCCCATGGCTGCCCCACAGCGACCCACAGCTGCCCCATAGCGACCCACGTCTGCCCCATAGCGACCCACGTCTGCCCCATAGCGACCCACGGCTGCCCCATAGTGACCCACGGCTGCCCCATAGCGCCCCATGGCTGCCCCATAGCGACCCACAGCTGCCCCCCCATAACTGCCCTATAGCAGCCCCACAGCTGCCCCATAGTTCCCACAGCTGCCCCCCCAACAGCTACCCTATAGTGGCCCCATAGCTGCTGCCCCATAGCGCCCCACAGCTGCCCGCCCCATAGCTGCCCTATAGCAGCCTCATAGTTGTTGCCCCACAGCTGCCCCCCATAACTGCTCCATGGCTGCCCCATAGCGACACACAGCTGCCCCCCCATAGCTGCTGCCCCATAGCGACCCATACCTGCCCCCTCATAGCACCCCATAGCTGCCCCACTGCTGCCCCATAGTGACCCACAGCTGCCCCCCCATAGCTGCCCCTCATAGCGCCCCATAGCTGCCCCCCATAGCGACCCATAGCTGCCCCACTGCTGCCCCATAGCAACCCACAGCTGCCCCCCCATAGCACCCCATAGCTGCCCCACTGCTGCCCCATAGCGACCCACAGCTGCCCCATAGCTGCCCCACAGTGACACACAGCTGCCCCCCCATAGCTGCCCCCCATAGCGCCCCATAGCTGCTGCCCCATAGCGACCCATAGCTGCCCCACTGCTGCCCCATAGTGACCCACAGCTGCCCCCATCGCTGCCCCATTGCTGCCCTCCCCCATAGCACCTCACAGCACCCAATAGCAACCCCACATCCGCCCCACATCTGCCCCACAACCACCCCATAGCCGGCCCCATAACTATAACACCAATTAATCACCCCCCCATTAATTGCCCCCCCCCACCAATTACCTCCCCTAATTAATACTCCCCCACCAAATGGCCCCCCAATTAATGCCCCAACTGATTGCCCCCCACCAATTACCACCTCAATTAATGCCCCCCACCAATTAAAGCCCAGGCAACTAACTGCCCCTCAC
>NW_018364970.1:4390-5741 GCF_002078875.1 Numida meleagris
GAGACCCCATAGGGACCCACTGTGACCCATAGGGACCCATAGAGACCCACAGGGACCCATTGTGACCCATAGAGACCCACTGTGACCCACAGAGACCCCATAGAGACCCATAGGGACCCACTGTGACCCATAGAGACCCCATAAGGACCCATAGGGACCCCATAGGGACCCACTGTGACCCACGGGGACCCACAGAGACCCACAGAGACCCCATAGCGACCCACTGCGACCCAACAGAGACCTCATATGGAACCCACAGAGACCCACAGCGCCCCACAGAGACCCCACAGCAGCCCCACAGCCCCATAACTCACCCCACTGCGCCCCAAAACGCACCCCATAGCCTACTCCACAGGGCCCCATAGAGACCCTACAGCGCACCCCACAGAGCCACCCAGTACCCTATAACCCGCCCCACAGGAACCCCGTAACCCCCACATGCCCCTCAACGCCCCACAGCCCGCCCCACAGCACCGCACAGAGGCCCCACAGCGGCCTCTCAGCCCCACAACCGCCACATAGGGCCCCATAACGGCCTCGCAGCGGCCTCTCAGCCCCATAACCGCCTCATAGGGCCCCACAGCGGACTCTCAGCCCCACAACCGCCCCACAGGGCCCCATAACACACCCCATAAAGCCCCACGCCCCGCCCCACAGCGGCCCGTACCTGCCAGCCTCATGGCTCCGCCCTTCCCCCCCCCCTCCTCCCCCCCTCAACCGGACGCGCCGGAAATCCGCCCCGAGCGTTGCGCCCTCCTCTTCCGGTGAGCGCAACCAATCCCGCGCGCTCATCGACCCGCTCTCTCCGAACACTTCCGGCGCGCGTAACCAATCAGCGTTCAGCGCCGCGTTTATTGGGGGAGCTCGGCGGGCACGGGGTCAGAGTCGCAAGGGGGGGGGACTGAACCGGAAGAGGCGGTGTCTTGGCCGGAAGGGGCGGGATCGGAGCCGGAAGGGGAGGAGCCTGCCAGGAGGCGCGCCGCCAGGCGCTCGACGTCATCGAGGCTGAGCGCGCGCAGCGACTGCTCGTAATCCTGGGGGGGGGCGGGGCCGCGTGGGGGCGGGGCCTGGAGGAGCCACGCCCCCTTGTCCGCAAAGCCCCGCCCCCAGAGAGACCCATAGGGAACCATAGAGACCCATAGAAACTCCGCTGTGCCCCATAAAGCCCCATAGTTCCCCCCTACTGTGCCCCATAGGAACACATAGAGACCCACAGGGACCCTGCTGTGCCCCACAGAGACTCATTGTGCCCCATAGAGACCCCACTGTGCCCCACAGAGCCCCCATAAAGCCCTATAAGAAGCCCACTGTGCCCCATAGAGACCCCACTGTGCCCCATAGAGCCCCCATA
>NW_018364970.1:9209-10818 GCF_002078875.1 Numida meleagris
CCAATCACAGAGCGCGGCAGACGCCACGTGACCCTAAGCCTCGACTCCTCTCCGCCAATCACGGCGCGATGTTACCATCACGTGACCCCACCACAGCCATCTCTATGGTTTCGGCCTTCCATTTTTCTCCCCTTTTCCCCCCAAAAGTCGGTGCCCCCCCCCACGGACCGATGCCTCCCCAGATTCCCGCACCTCCCCCCCCCCCGTGCCTGGAGGCTGCACTCGCGGCCCTGCAGCGCCTTCACGGTCAGCAGCATGGCGGGGAGGACCGCGCGGATAGAGCGGCCGCGGGGTTCAGGCGGCACCACCAAGAGGGCGGGCAGAGCGGAGCCGGAAGTGGTGGGGAAGGAACGGAAGTTGAGGGAAATAGAGTCGGGAGGACCGCGAACGGGGAGAGCGGCGCCAGCAGCAACGAGTTGAGAGGGGTAGAGCGTCGCGAGAGACCGGAAGTGGCGAAGAGCAGCCGGAAGTGGCGGGAAAAACGGGAAGAGCCTGGAAATGGATGATGGCGATTGGTGGAGAGGGCGGAAGTGGGAGGGGCTGAGAGTCGGCGTGGATTCAGATGGCGGCAGAGGAATTGGAGCTGTGAGTATGGGAGAAAAAAGGGGGAACTGGGGGAAATTGAGGGGAAAATGGGGGAAATTGGGGTTCTGGGGGCGTTGGGAGGGGACAAGGGTACCCTAGAGGAGATTTAAAGGAGAAGTTGGGGGGAAAATAAGGGTAATTGAGGCTAGAAAGGGGGAAAATCGTGGCTGGGTGGAATTTAGGGAGGATTTGAAGGGGAATTTGGGGAGCAATGGGAGAAATTGGGAATTTGGGGGGAAAATGGATCCTTGATGTCCTCTGAGGGGTGAAATTCGGGGATCAAAATGAAATTTCGGGTAAAAAAAATGAAACCTATAGGGAAATGTTTGCGTTTGAAAGTGCATTTGGGGGGTGAGAATTGGATTCCGGGGAGAACTGGGGGGGTAAAAGGTGGAACGCACGGAGGAACCTTGGAGGGTTCCGCTGGAACATAGAGCGGAACTGAAAGCCGCTTCAAAACACACGGGGGTCTGCGGGCTCCCTGGCTGTCATTGGCAGGGGATACCCGCGGCTTGGCGCCCAGAAATGGGGAGGATTCGGGGTTTTGGGTATTTGTTTTTGGTTGCGGTGGGCCCCACCGCGGCGCGGCCCCTTTAACACCGCGCGGCGTTGCCCTTTTAACGCAGGCGGCTGTGGGTGCCCCTCCCCTCGGCGCGCGCCGCCGTTATCGCGGTGGAGGCGCTGAGACCCGACCCCCCCCCGAAGAGGGCGGGGCTACGGTGGGAAATCGGCGCCGAAGGGGCGGGGCTAAGGACGTAAGTGGGCGGGGCTACGGGGAGGGGCGAGGTTGTGATTGGTCTAGGTGGCGAGAGGGGCGGGGTTATGGGAGGGGTGAAGCTGTGATTGCTCTAGGGGATGAGGGGGCAGGGCTGTGGGCGGGGGCAGGGTGAAGCTGTGATTGGTCCATGTGCTGAGGGGGCGGGGCTGTGGGGGAGGGGGCGGGGTTGCAGGGAGGGTCAAAGCTGTGATTGGACTAGGGGCTGAAGGGGCGGGGCTACCGGTGTGGGTTATGGGTTTTGGGGGG
>NW_018364971.1:0-1366 GCF_002078875.1 Numida meleagris
TGGTGCCTGTGTCATTCTCCAGTTGGCATCTGACAACCAAGAAGTGCGATCCAAGCTCCTCTCCTGACAACCGAAGTCGTGATAGTCTGCCTGCTTCACTAAACGTGAGGCAGGGCTGCAGCTGTTCTTTTCTTACAGTCACTGGGCAAGAACAGCTTCCCTTCCCAGGAGGCTGCACTGAGCTCTCACCCACCACAGGCACAGGTATGCAGTGAGCCTGCATTCCAGCTACACCCAGGTGGCAGGGAAAGTCATCCCTATCAGGTCTGGCATCTGCAGTCACCTCAGCCAGCTGAGAAATATGCTTCAAAGCTCCCTTTGTAGCTAGTCAAGACCAACTAGGTGCTAGGGAGGACCCATTTTCCTCCTCTTGAACTGACATACAAAAAGGGGAGGAAAATCGTGTACCTCACATTGTGCTGTCTCAGAGCTTATATTCTGCTGCTAAAATGCTCATGATGTCTTGCCAAAGAAACCATTCATTGAAACCAAGCACTACGCAATGCCGCTGGTATTTCTTTAGCCAAACAAAGAATTGTTTACTGCTGTAAACCTCCTCTAAAGAACACCATTAAAAAAAAAGGAAGGCACAGTCATATACACATACCAGCCTCTGATTTGTTTGTACATGTAACAGTGTGAAAGAGAGCTCTGCCTACAGGTTGTAAGCAGCAGAATGCATAAGTAGAGGATGCTCTCAACCACAGCAAAGCTTCTCAGAGCTACAACTTGGCAGTTCTCCTTCCTCTCTTCCAGGCTTGTGAAGGGCTTGGAGAATACGCCCTACGAAGAGAGACTAAAGGAACTGGGGCTGTTTAGTCAGTCTGGGAAAGAGGAGGTTGAGGGAGTAACTCATTAGAGTTACGGCAGTATGGTTAGGTTGCAGTTGGACTTGATGATCTCGAAGGTCTTTTCCAACCTGAGCAATTCTATGATTCTATGCTTGTAATGCGTAGAATGCATTTGGCTCAGCAGTGATCCCAGACCCACTACCCTTCAAACACAAGCTGCATTTTGGTGACACGATTGGTCTAGCTGAAGTTGTGGAGTCACACCTGGTTCTGCTTACACACAGATTTGCAACCAATCCGTTTCATAGGCTGAATCACCAGGGCAGTCTTCCAATTTCTTCTCACAGCTTCCTGGTGCATCCAGCACAACAGACAAATTCTTTCATCATTTCACAGTAAACAATCAGCTCATCTCACTGCAGGACAGGGCTGCAGGATATATATTTACTCTTTGTGATTAACAGGTTACAAAACTAATGCTGACAGACAACTTGCTCTGCTCTGCAGCTGCTCACGCTCAACCTAAGCTGAAGCACCAGGCCAGTGCTGTAGCAAAGATCTTCCATAAACCACAA
>NW_018364971.1:4256-5840 GCF_002078875.1 Numida meleagris
CAATCACATATAACACACGGCAGCATCCAAACCCGGAGGATTTTTCTCCCCTGCACTACAAAGTTCTTCTTAGCACACACGTCTCCTGTTGCTCCTATAAAACAACAGCCAGCAGTACAAAACAAACAGCCCTTGAGGACTCTGAAAACAGAGCCTGATCCACAAAGCACATCTGAACTTCACAAGCACACCTGAGCCTCCTGTCTTGGCTGATAATAATTTTCAGCTATTTTATGAGCAAGCAGAAAGGAAACGTCTTTTTGTGTTGGTTAGACTACAGGCATGGGATTTCTCAAAAGCCTTTTCTGCCAGCCTTGCACTGTTCCCACCTAAGCACACGGAGCCTTACAGTCCACTTTCATGGTCAATGATTAGAAGCCAGTCTCCAAAGGTTCTAACAACTCCGGCCCCAAAGCCAACATCAGAGCAGCCACCCTTCTCAAAATCCCTCCAATACACAACACCTTTAAAGCCAAAACAGACTAAATTTTCAACTGCAATGCACTTACACTATCACTAGACTCATTCCTGCTGAGAGAGTGGCCAACAAACCAAAGTCCGCTTGACAGCTCTACATTGCTCAGAGCAAAGCAGCACAAGCAAACAAAATGCTATCAGGTGCACAAGCTGAGAGACATACTTCATTCCTGAGATGAACAACTGTGAGCAGAAGTAGCTCCACACTGTTTAGCCTCTCCAAGGAATTCACAGAGCTTTAAGTACCACCATTTATACACAGGCTCATATCACTCTACTGCCACCAGCTGCCACTGCCGGCCTCTCTACTGCTTCCACAACAGCCCTGTCATCAGTCACTCTTTCAAGACTCTCCTGTTTTCCTAGTTAGCTCCTGGATCCAGGCTCCACCCCCTCTGTCACTCAGGACCACTGCATGCACCTGAGCTCCGCTGGCTTGGCCCTGCCTTTCTACCAGGGGAAAAATCACTGTTTCAAGCCATGACTCAGCATTTCCACTACAGCATCCCTTGCATAAACCCCATGAGGAAAACCTTCACCTGAACCCAAAGGCTAACCCTTAACACTCACCCAAAAGGCCCTCCACAACCCTAATTCAAAAATGGTAACACTGAACCCTCATCTCCATCTCAAAAGTGGTGCCATTGTCCCTAACAAAAAAGGACAAGCCATAACTCCCCCACCCAGAAGTACACACCACCCACCCCTGGCATCGCTAACAAAAAGCGTTAGGCCTTAACCTTCAAACCTAACCCAAAACAGGAACCCTACAACCTAAGACAAAAGGGCTACCCTAAGCACTTAGCTGTAACACTAAATGCTAACACATTATATTGCTGGATGGTGTTAAACCTCACAATCATAGAATCACCAAGGCTGGAAGAGTCTCTAAGATCAACCAGTCCAACCACTCACCTAGCACCAACATATCCCACTAAACCACATCCCTCAGTACAATACCTAAATGTTTCTTGAACACCTCCAGGGACAGTGATTCAACCACTTCTCCTTCCTCAAAATGGTAACCCTAGACCTTAAAATCAAACCCAAAAGAGGATCTTGTAACCATAACCCAGAAGGATAACTACAGACAAAGGTGATAACAGA
>NW_018364971.1:10254-11462 GCF_002078875.1 Numida meleagris
AGTTATTAAACGCTTTGTGTTCCCTTTGCTCCACCTCTGCCTGCAGTCATTTGCGCAGTGTCAAAGCCCCCCAGCTCCCCATGCCCACCTCCGGGGCAGGATGGGGCAACACACATGCCAGCGTCCCTCAGCTGCCACCACCAGCCCCAGCTCTCCCTTCCAAAATGTTTTGTGCTCACTCTGCTGGGCCTCTGCCTGCAATCCTTTGTGCAGCGGGATGCAGAGGGCGTTGAACACAGCTCGCCTGCGCTGCCCGTGCCGGCACCGGGAACTGCTGTGGGGATGGGCACCAGGCAGGGCACGGGTGGATGGAGGGGGAATCGCCCCAGGTCACTCTGGCCAGAAGAGACTCCGGGAGCACCAGCATGGGCAGTTCCCGTGGAGGGGGGAAGCAGGGGCAGCTGGGCCTGCTGTGCAGATATACAGATACACCCATAGATACCTCACGTCATTGCTCTTCTGCCTCCACATTCTCGGGTCCTGAGCGTTTGCTCTTCAGACACGGACTCAGCCAAGCCTGTACGTTCAGAGCAGGATTTTCCCGACCATGGCACCTTGATCCCAGGATGTGCTCCATCACCTACTTCTAGGAAATGCACGCCTGGTGCTGCACCAAGGCCCCCGAAAGTAAAGGCAGCCTCGCAGGCTTGGACTACTCCCACTCTCCCCAGCACTGCCTCTAAAACCTCACGGAACACAGACTCTCTCAGACTCTGCCTGCAGCCCAACAGCACAGACTACGTCCCCTGCCTCGCTTTATGCTGCCTTGTCAGAGGACAAAGAGCTGAAGGCACAGGCTGCGACAGGAGACGCACAGAGCCTGCACACCACGGCGTGCTGCCTGCCTTTCCTTTCATCAGCCATTCCGAGACCTTCCAAGAAGACAACCCCTCGCCTGAAAAAAACTGAAAAAAGCAAAACAGGGAAAAAATCCAAACAAGTAAAGCAAAGCCTATCAACAAAAAGAAAATAAAAAAGCAATGCAAAGCAAAGAAAAATAAAGAAAAAAGCA
Organism: Numida meleagris; assembly: GCF_002078875.1. Taxonomy (NCBI): domain Eukaryota; kingdom Metazoa; phylum Chordata; class Aves; order Galliformes; family Numididae; genus Numida; species Numida meleagris. Next base: position 11,267 of record NW_018364971.1, read on the forward strand.
AACCAAGCCAAAGACAGAGAGAAAAAGAATGGAAAATAAGTCAAAAGTAGACACAAAAAACAACAAAGACAGAAAAAGCAAAAAGGAAAGAAAACCATTGTGTAGCAAAGGGGAAAAAAAGGCAAAGCCAAGCAGAGATGAAGAAAAAAAGAAAGCAAAGAAAACTTGCAGGATTCTAGGAAAGAACAGAAAAGCA
>NW_018364972.1:0-1256 GCF_002078875.1 Numida meleagris
CCCCCAGGTTGGTGGACGTGTGCGCCACCGTGCGGCCGCAGCGGGAAACGCGGGTGACGCTGGTGCTGGAGCACGTGGAGCGGGACCTGAGGGCGTTCCTGGACAGCGCCCCCCCGAGCGGGGTCAGCCACGGCACCGCGCAGGTGGGGCAGCGTGGGGGGCGGGGGCAGCTATGGGGCAGGAATAGGGCAGCGGAGGGGTGGTTGTAGGGCAGCTGTCAGACAGCTATAGGGCAGCCGTGGGGCAGCTGGGGGGCAGCCGTGAAGCAGCTATAGGGCAGCTATGGGATGGCTATAGGGCAGCTGTGGGGCAGCTATGGAGCTGCTATAGGGCAGCCATGGGGCAGGTGGGGGGCAGCCATGGGGCAGCTGTGAGGCAGCTATGGGGCAGCTATGAGATGGCTATAGGGCAGCTATGGAGCTGCTATAGGGCAGCTGTGGGGCAGCTACGGGGCAGCTATGGAGCTGCTATAGGGCAGCCGTGGGACAGCTATAGGGCAGCCATGAAGCAGCTATAGGGCAGCTATGGGATGGCTATAGGGCAGCTGTGGGGCGGCTATAGGGCAGCCATGAAACAGCTATAGGGCAGCTATGGGATGGCTATAGGGCAGCTATGGGGCAGCTATAGGGCAGTCATGAAACAGCTATAGGGCAGCTATGGGGTGGCTATGGGGCAGCTATGGGGCGACTATAGGGCAGCCATGAAACAGCTATAGGGCAGCCATGAAACAGCTATAGGGCAGCCATGAAACAGCTATGGGGCAGCTATGGGATGGCTATAGGGCAGCCGTGGGGCAGCTATGGGGTGGCTATAGGGCAGCTATGGGGCAGCTATAGGGCAGCTATGGGGCAGCTATGGAGCTGCTATAGGGCAGCCATGGGGCAGGTGGGGGGCAGCTGTGAGGCAGCTATAGGGCAGCTATGGGGCAGCTATAGGGCAGCCATGGGGCAGCTATGGGGCAGCTATAGGGCAGCCATGAAACAGCTATGGGGCAGCTATGGGATGGCTATAGGGCAGCTATGGGGCAGCTATGGGGTTGCTATAGGGCAGCTATGGGGTGGCTATAGGGCAGCTATGGGGCAGCTATGGGGCGGCTATAGGGCAGCTATGGGGCGGCTATAGGGCAGCTATGGGGCGGCTATAGGGCAGCCATGGGGCGGCTATGGGGCGGCTCTAGGGCAGCTGTGCTGGCAGGACGTGCTGCGGCAGCTGCTGTGCGGGTTGGACTTCCTGCACTCGCACCGCATCGTGCACCG
>NW_018364972.1:3236-4213 GCF_002078875.1 Numida meleagris
CCCCAGGAGCTGCTGACCTTCAGCCCCCAGAAGCGAATCTCGGCGCAGGCGGCGCTGCAGCACCGCTACCTGCAGAGCGACGGGTAACGGGGGGGGCACGGGGCCTTGCACGACGGAGGGGGGTGGGGGGACACCCCCCCCCGCACACGCGCACACACACACACCTGTGTGTCCTCGTGCAAAAAGACAGAGCACCCCAGCTCCCCCAAACCATTGTGCAAAAAGAGCTGGGGGGAGGGAGGAAAACGAGGCGCCCCCCCCAAATCCTCGTGTAAAAGCTGAGCCCAAACCCTCGTGCAAGAGGCGCAGAGCCTGATCCCCCCCACCCTCACGAGTGTGTGTGTCCCCCCCAATCCTTGTGCACGAGGATCAGAGCCCCCAAATCCTTGTGCAGAAGGCACAGAGCTCTTCCCCCCACGAGTGTGCAAAGGGAGCTGACCCCCTGTCCTCGTGCAAGAGGATTGGAGCTCAGACATCCTTGTGCAAAAGGAGCAGAGAGCCCAAGTCCTCGTGCAAAAGGTGGTGCCCCCCCCCATATCCTTGTGCAAGAGGAGTGGAGCAGACCCCCCCCAATCCTCGTGCACAAGGAGCTGGACCCCCCCCCCTTTGTCCTTGTGCAAAAGGAGTCAGGAGCCTCAGATCCTTGTGCAAAAAGCACTGGTGCCACCCCCACATCCTCGTGCAAGGGAAGTGGAGATGCCAAAATCCTCGTGCCAGAGGATTGGAGCGCCCTGAGTCCTTGTGGAAAAGGAGCTGAGCCCCCCCCCAATCCTGGTCCAAAAGCCCGAATCCTCGTGCAAGAGGAGCTGGGGTTTGTGCAAATGGTGCCACAGGTCCTTGTGCAAGAGCAGAACCACCACCAGATCCTCATGCAAAAAAGCAGAGCTGGCTCTGTGTGGTCCTCGTGCAAAGGGAACTTGTGCCCCCATCCTTGTGCAAAAAGAGCTGTGCCAGCACGATCCTCGTGCAAGAGGAGC
>NW_018364972.1:7881-9039 GCF_002078875.1 Numida meleagris
TCCCCACGTCTTCAGGATGCCCCCAACCCCGGTGACCCCGTGCCCTTGAAGTGTCCCCAGCCCAGTGTCCCCAAATGTCCCCAACCCTGGCGCCCTCTTGTCCCCAAGGTGACCTCAACCTTGGTGCCCCCGTGTCCCCACGTGACCCCAACCCTGGTGTCCCCGAGTCTTCAGTGTGGCCCTAACCCCAGTGTCCCCAGGTCCCTGAGCTGTCCCCAACCCTGGAGTCCTCAGGATGTCCCCAACCCTGCTGTCCCCTTGTCCCCGAGGTGTCCCAAACCCTGCTGTCCCCAGCCCTGATGTCCCCACATCTTCAGGATGTCTCCAACCCTGGTGATCCCACGTCCTCGAGGTGTCCCCAATCCGGTGTCCCCAAATGTCCCCAACCCTGGCGTCCCCAGGTCCCAGAGGCCCCCCCAGCCCCAGTGTCCCACTGTTCCTCAGGTGTCCCCCAACCCTGGTGTCCCCAAGTCACGGACATGTCCTCAACCCTGGTGTCACCAGGTCCCTGAGATGTCCCCAAGTCTTCAGGATGTCCCCAACCCCGGTGTACCCAGGTGTCCCCAACCTTGGTGCCCCTGTGTCCCCACGTGACCCCAACCCCGGTGTCTTCAGGTTGTCCCCAACCCTGGTGTCCCCAAGTCTTCAGTGTGGCCTTAAACCCAGTGTCCCCAGGTCCCTGAGGCGTCCTCCAACCCTGGTGTCCCCACGTCCCCAACCCTGGTGTCCCCATGTCCTCAAGGTGTCCCCAACCCAGTGTCCCCAAATGGCCCCAACCCTGGTGTCCCCAACCCCAGTGTCCCCAGCTGTCCCCAAGGCGTCCCCCAGCCCTGTTGTCCCCTTGTCACCGAGGTGTCCTCATGTCACCAAGGTTTCTCCAACGCTGGTGTCCCCAGCCCTGGTGTCCCCTTGTCTCTGAGATGAACCCAACCCCGGTGCCGCTGTGTCCCCACGTGACCCCAGGTCACCAAGGTCTCTCCAAACCCGTGTCCCCAGCCCTGGTGTCCCCAGCCCTGGTGTCCCCTTGTCCCTGGTGTCCCCTTGTCCCTGGTGCCCCCACTCCCTTGGAGCCGCCCCGTCCCCTCTGTGCCCCACGCCCCCCATTGCCCCCCCCCCGATGAGGAAGGATACGAAGAACAGCAGGACCTGGTGGTGGTG
>NW_018364972.1:12344-14169 GCF_002078875.1 Numida meleagris
CCCCCGTTCCCCCCCCCCAGGCTGTTCGAGCACGTGGACGAGGCGCTGCTTTCCCGCTCGCCGTTCCCGGAGCTGCGGGCGCTGCTGGACAACTACGAGGCGCCGTGCGGGGTCGCGGAGGCGGTGACGGCGGAGGAGGAGCGCGAGGAGGAGCGGTTCCTCGACGCCGTGCTCGGCACCGACGTCATGGGAGCGCTCCTCGACAGCGGTGAGCGGCGGGGGGAGGAGGAGGGTGAGGGCGGGGATGTGGGGCGGGGACATGTGGGGCGGAGAAGTGTGAGGGTGGAGGGGTGCAAGGATGGCGATGTGGGGCCGGGAGATGTGGGGCGGAGAAGTGTGAGGTGCGGTACGGGGTGGAGACGTGGGGATGGAGGTGTGGGATGGAGAGATGTGGGGCAGAGAGGTGCGGGGTGAAGATGTGCAATGGAGAGGTGTGGGGCGGGCGTGTGGGGCAGAGAAGTGGGGCAGAGGTGTGGGGCAGAGCGGTGGGGCTGAGTGTGGCAGCGCAGGGCCGTGGGGCTGGGCCATGGGGCTGGGCCATGGGGCTAGGCTGTAGGGCTGGGCCATGGGGCAGAGCTGTGGGGCTGGGCCGTGGGGCAGAGCCGTGGGGCTGGGCTGTAGGGCTGGGCCGTGGGGCTGAGCCGTGGGCTGGGCTGTAGGGCTGGGCCGTGGGGCAGAGCCGTGGGGCAGGGCCATGGGGCTGGGCCGTGGGGCTGAGCCGTGGGGTTAAGCCGTAGGGCTGGGCCATGGGGCAGAGCTGTGGGGCTGAGCCATGGGGCTGAGCTGTGGGGCTGAGCCGTGGGGCTAGGCTGTAGGGCTGAGCCGTGGGGCAGAGCCATAGGGCTGGGCCATGGGGCTGAGCTGTGGGGCTGGGCCGTAGGGCTGGGCCGTGGGGCTGAGCCGTGGGGCTGGGCCGTGGGGCAGAGCTGTGGGGCAGGGCCATGGGGCTGAGCCGTGGGGCGCAGGGCTGTGGCGTTCCCGCAGCGCGCTCCGGGAGGCGCTGAAGCTGATGTGGTTCGGCCGCTACTCGCGCTCCGGCGGCGCCGCGCTCGACTCGTCCGGATTCGAGCACGTGTTCGTCGGTAACGAGACCGGGACCGGGACGGGGGCACATGGGGACATGGGGACATGGGGACAGAGGGGGACGTGGGGACATGAGGGGATATGGACACACATGGGGATGGGTGGGACATGGAGACATGAGGACACGGGGACACATGGGGACAGCTGGGGACACGAGGACATCTGGACACATGGGGACACGTGGGGACAAATGGGGACATGGGGACACGTGGGGAGATATGGGGACACATGGGGACATGTGGGAACATCTGAAGACATGGGGACACATGGGGGTGTGGGGATGTGGGGACACATGGGGACATGGAGACATGAGGACATGAGGACACGGGGACACATGGGGCCACGAGGACATCTGAACATGTGGGGGCACATGGGGACATGGGGACACATGGGAGCGTGGGGATGTGGGGACCCATGGGGACATGGGGACACGTGGGGGCGTATGGGGACATCTGAAGACATGGGGACACTTGGGGATGTATGGGGATATATGGGGACATGGGGATGTAGGGACATGTGGGACACGAGGTCATGGGGACATGTGGGGAAAAAAGGGACGTGTGGGGATGTGGGGACACATGGGGACATGGACACGTATGGGGACACATGGGGATGTGTGGGGACGTGGGGATGGATGGGGACATGACAGCATGAGGACATGGGGACACGTGGGGACACAGGGGGACATGGGGACACGTGGGGACACAGGGGGACATGGGGACACGTGGGGATGTGGGGACAC
>NW_018364973.1:0-1452 GCF_002078875.1 Numida meleagris
GCTATGGGTCCCGCTATGGGTCAGGCTCCTACTATGGGTCCCGCTACAGGTCCTGCTATGGGTCTGGCTCCTGCTATGGGTCCCGCTATGGGTCAGGCTCCTGCTCTGGGTCCCGCTCTGGGTCCTGCCATGGGTCAGGCTCCCGCTATGGGTCCCGCTCTGGGTCCTGCCATGGGTCAGGCTCCCGCTATGGGTCCCGCTCTGGGTCCCATTACGGGTCAGGCTCCTGCTATGGGTCCCGCTACGGGTCCTGCTATGGGTCCTGCCACAGCTCCTGCTATGGGTCACGCCATGGGTCACGCTATGGGTCTGGCTCCTGCTATGGGTCCCACTAGGAGTCCTGCTATGGGTCGCGCTATGGGTCCCGCTATGGGTCAGGCTCCTGCTATGGGTCCCGCTATGGGTCTCCCTATGGGGCAGGCTCCCGCTATGGGCCCTGCTATGGGTCAGGGCCCCCCTATGAGTTCCGCTATGGGGCCTGCTATGGGTCTCGCTCCTGTTATGGGTCCCAGTAGCAGTCCCGCTATGGGTCACGCTATGGGTCAGGCTCCCGCTATGGGTCCCACCATGGGTCAGAGCCCCGCTATGGGTCAGGCTCCCGCTATAGGTCCCGCCATGGATCCCACTATGGGTCAGGCTCCTGCTATGGGTCGCGCTATGGGTCGCGCTATGGGTCGCGCTATATGGCAGGAGCTCGCTATGGGTCCGACTATGGGTCTCGCTATGGGTCGTGCTATGGGTCCGACTGTGGGTCCCGCTATGGGTCAGGGCCCTGCCACGGGTCTGGCTATGGGTCTCGCTACGGATCCCGCTATGGGTCTCGCTATGGGTCCCGCTATGGGTCAGGGCCCTGCCATGGGTCTGGCTATGGGTCCCGCTATTGGTCACGCTATGGGTCGTGCTATGGGTCCCGCTATGGGTCCGACTATGGGTCCCACTATGGGTCAGGCCCCTGCCATGGGTCTGGCTATGGGTCTCGCTACGGATCCCGCTATGGGTCTCGCTATGGGTCCGACTATAGGTCCCGCTATGGGTCCCGCTATGGGTCGCGCTATGGGTCCCGCTATGGGTCTGACTATGGGTCCCGCTATGGGTCAGTCTCCTACTATGGGTCCCACCACGGCTCCTACTATGGGTCGCGCTATGGGTCACGCTATGGGTCAGGCTCCCACTACAGGTCCTGCCATGGCTCCCGCTCTAGGTCCTGCTATGGGTCCCGCTATGGGTCGCGCTATGGGTCCCGCTATGGGTCACGCTATGGGTCCCGCTATGGGTCAGGCTCCCACTACAGGTCCTGCCATGGCTCCCGCTCTAAGTCTCGCTATGGGTCCCGCTATGGGTCGCGCTATGGGTCGCGCTGTGGGTCGCACTATGGGGCTGGTACCAGTACGGGGTCCCCACGAAGCTGCTGGCGCTGGCGCTGGCGGCGGCCGAGCCGAAGTCGCTGAGCTT
>NW_018364973.1:2434-5120 GCF_002078875.1 Numida meleagris
GGGCAGGCTGAGGGGCAGGCTGTGGGGCACGCCATGGGGCAGACTATGGGAAATGCTATAGGGCAGGATATGGGGCGCGCTATGGGGCAGGCTATGGGGCGGGCTATAGGGCAGGCTGTGGGGCAGGCTATGGGGCAGGCTATGGGGCAGGCTACGAGACACGTTACTGGGGAAGTTAGGGGGCAGGCTTTAGAACGCTATGGGGCAGGCTATGGGGCAGACTATGGGTCACGCTATGGGGCACACTGTGTGGCACGCTGTGGGGCACGCTGTGGGGCAGGCTACGAGACAAGTTACTGAGGAAGTTAGGGGGCAGGCTTTGGGACGCTATGGGGCAGTCTGTAGGGCAGGCTATGGGGCAGGCTGTGGGTCACGCTATGGGGCAGGCTGTGGGGCAGGCTATGGGGCACGCTATGGGGCAGGCTACGAGACAAGTTACTGGGGAAGTTAGGGGGCAGGCTTTGGGACGCTCTGGGGCAGGCTATGGGGCACGCTATGGGGCAGGCTGTGGGGCACGCTGTGGGGCAGGCTATAGGGCGGGCTATAGGGCGGGCTGTGGGGCGGGCTGTGGGGCGGGCTAAGGGTCACGCTATGGGGCACGCTATGGGGCACGCTATGGGGCAGGCTGTCGGGGAGGCTATGGGGCGGGCTATGGGGCACGCTATGGGTCACGCTATGGGGCGGGCTATGGGGAAGGCTATGGGAAATGCTATGGGGCGGGCTATGGAAAATGCTATAGGGCGGGCTATGGGTCACGCTATGGGTTACTCTATGGGGCAAGCTATAGGGCAGGCCATGGGGCAGGCTATGGGGCACGCTATGGGGCACGCTATGGGGTGGGCCACGGGGCGGGCTACGGGTCACGCTATGGGGCACGCTATGGGGCACGCTATGGAACAAGTTACTGGGGAAGTTAGGGGGCAGATTTTGGAACGCTATGGGGCAGACTATGGGGCAAGCTATGGGGCAGGTTGCGGGGCACGCTATGGGGCACGCTATGGGGCGGGCTATGGGGCACGCTATGGAACAAGTTACTGGGGAAGTTAGGGGGCAGATTTTGGAACGCTATGGGGCAGACTATGGGGTGAGTTATGGGGCAAGCTATGGGGCAGGTTGTGGGGCACGCTATGGGGCACACTATGGGGCGGGCTATGGGTCACGCTATGGGGCACGCTATGGGGCAGGCTATGGGGCGGGCTACGAAACAAGTTACTGGGGAAGTTAGGGAGCAGGCTTTGGGACGCTATGGGGCAGGCTATGGGGCAGGCTAGGGGGCAAGCTATGGGGCAGGTTGTGGGGCACGCTATGGGGCACGCTATGGGGCAGGCTATGGGGCGCACCTGTGTATGACGGCGATGTGGTGCAGGTAGGCCAGGCCGTGCAGCGCCCCATGGACGATGGCCGCGATCTCCACCTCCTGCAGCGGCGGCTGCTGCGCTGTGGGGCAGCGTCAGTGCCCCATAGCGACCCACGGCTGCCCCATAGCTGCCCCACGGCTGCCCCATAGCTGCCCCATAGCACCCCATAACGACCCACAGCTGCCCCATAGCTTCTCATAGTACCCCATAGCACCCAACAGCGGCCCATAGCACCCCATAGCTGCCCCATAGCGCCCCATAGCTGCCCCATAGCGCCCCATAGCTGCCCCATAGCCGCCCCACAGCGCCCCATAGCCGCCCCATAGCTACCCCATAGCGCCCCATAGCTGCCCCATAGCACCCCATAGCTCCTCATACTACCCCATAGCACCCAACAGTGACCCATAGCGCCCCATAGCTGCCCCATAGCGCCCCATAGCTGCCCCACGGCTGCCCCATAGCGACCCATAGCTGCCCCATAGCTGCCCCATAGCTGCCCCATAGCACCCCATAGCACCCAACAGTGACCCATAGCGCCCCATAGCTGCCCCACAGCGCCCCATAGCTGCCCCATAGCGCCCCATAGCGCCCCATAGCTACCCCATAGTGCCCCATAGCTGCCCCATAGCTGCCCCATAGCACCCCATAGCTGCCCCATAGCACCCCATACCTCCTCATAGTACCCCATAGCACCCAACAGTGACCCATAGCGCCCCATAGCTGCCCCATAGCGCCCCACAGCGACCCATAGCCGTCCCACAGCACTCCATAGCTGCCCCACAGCGCCCCATAGCTGCCCCACAGCGCCCCATACCTGCCCCATAGCACCCCACGGCTGCCCCATAGCACCCCGTAACCATCCTGTACCACCTCCTGCCCCATAGCCGCCCCATAGACCCCCTGCCCCATAGCCGCCCCATAGCACCCCGTGCCCCACAACCACCCCACAGCTTCCCCATAGCATCCCCTACCCTACAGCTGCCCCACAACCGCCCCTCAGCACCCCCTGCCCCATAGCTGCCCCACAGCCGCCCCATAGCACCCCCTGCCCCATAGACCCCCCAGCCCCATAGCTGCTCCTCAGCACCCTCTGCCCCACAGCCGCCCCACAGCACCCCCTGCCCCACAGCTGCCCCACAACCGCCCCCGACTCACGCTGCAGCAGGTCGGCGGCCGAGCCCACGCAGTACTCCATGGCGATCTATGGGGAGATGTGGGGCAGCGTCAGCCCCATAGCCCCCCCACATCACCCCATATCGCTCCCCTATCCCCCCATATTGCCCCACAGTGCCCCATAGGCCCCCCATATTGCCCCACAGCGCCCCATA
>NW_018364973.1:11004-12317 GCF_002078875.1 Numida meleagris
CCCCCTGCCCCATAGAGCTGCCCCACGCTGAACCCTGCCCCATAAACGCCCTATAGAGCCGCCCCATGGAGCCCCCTGCCCCATAGAGCTGCCCCCCACTGAGCCCCTGCCCCATAGAGCTGCCCCACGTCGAGCCCGGCCCCATAGATGCCTTATAGAGCCGCCCCATGGAGCTCCCTGCCCCATAGACGCCCTATAGAGCTGCCCCATGGAGCCCCCTGCCCCACAGAGCTGCCCCAAGGAGCCCCCTGCCCCATAGAGCTGCCCCACGCCGAGCCCTGCCCCATAGACACCCTATAGAGCCGCCCCATGGAGCCCCCTGCCCCATAGAGCTGCCCCATGGAGCCCCCTGCCCCATAGAGCTGCCCCACACTGAACCCTGCCCCATAAACGCCCTATAGAGCTGTGCCATGGAGCCCCCTGCCCCATAGAGCTGCTCCACAGAGCTGCCCCACACTGAGCCCCCTGCCCCATAGAGCTGCCCCACACCAAGCCCTGCCCCATAGAGCTGCCCCATGGAGCCCCCTGCCCCACAGAGCTGCCCCAAGGAGCCCCCTGCCCCATAGAGCTGCCCCACACCGAGCCGTGCCCCATAAATGCCCTATAGAGCTGCCCCATGGAGCCCCCTGCCCCATAGAGCTGCCCCACGCTGAGCCCCTGCCCCATAGAGCTGCCCCACACTGAGCCCCCTGCCCCATAGAGCTGCCCCAGACCAAGCCCTGCCCCATAGAGCTGCCACACACTGAGCCCTGCCCCATAGAGCTGCCCCATGGAGCCCCCTGCCCCATAGAGCTGCCCCACACACAGCGCCCTGCCCCATAGAGCTGCCCCACAGAGCAGTCCCATGGAGCCCCCTGCCCCATAGAGCTGCCCCACGCCGAGCCCTGCCCCATAGATCCCCTGTAGAGCTGCATACAGACCCCACAGAGCCCCACACGTACCCCATGTCCCCCCCAGACCTGATCTGTGCCCCATAGCTCCCCACACATCCATCCCATAGGCCCCAAACCCACCGCACAGGCCCCAAACCTGCCCCATAACCCCTCCCCAGACCCCACCTCTGCCCCACAGCTCCCCACAGATCCACCCCATAACCCCAAACCCTCCCCATAACTCCCCATCCAAACCCCAAATGTGCCCCACAGCTCCCCATAGATACACCCCATAGCGCTAAACCCACCCCATATCCCCCCCCAGACCCCACCTGCGCCCCATAGAGCCCCACAGATCCACCCCATAGACCTCAAACCACCCCATATCCCCCCCCAGACCCCACCTGTGCCCCATAGCTCCCCACAGATCCACTCCATAGC
>NW_018364973.1:14263-15439 GCF_002078875.1 Numida meleagris
CTACATGTAAAACCATACATATAACACGCGTGTGTCATGGGATAGCCCAAGATGCCATATAATGCCATACAATGCCATACAACAACACATGTGCTACATGTAAAGCCACACATACAACACGCGTGTGCCATGGGATACCACATGATGTCACATAATGCCATACAATGTCACACGCTGACACAGAACAACATGTATGTGACACATAAAAGCACATGCACAACATGGAACTGCCCCATAATGACATACGACATCATACAATGTCACACATAACATTAAAGCACATACATGATGCAACAAACTACACGTATGACACGTGAGTGATGCAACAGTTTACATCACGTGGCGTCACATAACATGCAACAGCACATACGTGATCTATAAAAACACGTGTATAAGCCGCCACTATCATGTGACTGCACATAACACGTGACATCGCACGATAACATGTAAAAGAACACGTGACCTGCATAACAACCCACGTATGACGTGCTAGTGGCACATCCCATCCCATGACGTCCCGCGACGTCACGTGATGATACGTGACGCCACGTGACAGCACACGCGTGACACGCAGGAGCACGCGTATGACACGTGACATCACGCGATGTCGCACGACAACACGCGGCAGCACATACGAGCACGCGTGCAACACGGAAAGAACAACACGCGACATCACGCGACGACGCACGGCTCTACACGCGAACACACGTATGACACGTAAGCGACCCGTGACGTCACGCGAGGTCACGTGACCTCCCGCCCGGTCACGTGACGGCGGCACTCACGCGGAACACGGCTCCGAAGCTGCCCCTCCCAACCTCGCGCAGGTCCTGGAAGATGCGCGTCGGGTCCTCGCGGCTGAACAGCGCCGCCAGCGCCGGGTCCTGGGGGGCGGGCATGGCCCCACACGCAGCCCTGCCCCATAGACGCCCTATAGAGCTGCCCCATGGAGCCCCCTGCCCCATGGAGCCCCATGCCCCATGGAGCTGCCCCACACTGAGCCCTGCCCCATAGAGCTGCCCCATGGAGCCCCCTGCCCCATAGAGCTGCCCCACGTCAAGCCCTGCCCCATAGAGCTGCTCCATAGAGCTGCCCCACGCTGAACCCTGCCCCATAGACGCCCTATAGAACAGTCCCATGGAGCCCCCTGCCCCATAGAGCTGCCCCACGCTGAAC
>NW_018364974.1:0-1288 GCF_002078875.1 Numida meleagris
CTGGTTCAGATTTTCTATTTAGCAGGCCCTGTTCAGGTCTGTGCTTAGCAGGCCTAGTTCAGGTTTGTGCTTAGCAGGTCCGGTTCATGTTTGTGCTTAGCTGGCCCTGCTCAGGTCTGTGTTTAGCAGACCCTGTTCAGGTTTGTACATAACAGGCCCTGCCCAGGTTTGTGCTTAGCAGGCCTGGGTCAGGTCTGTGCTTAGCAGGCCCGGTTCTGGTTTCTATTTAGCAGGCCCAGTTCAGGTCTGTGCTTAGCAGACCTGGTTCAAGTCTGTGCTTAGCAGGCCTGGTTCAGATTTTGTATTTAGCAGTCCCTGTTCAGGTCTGTGCTTGGCAGGCCCGGTTCTGGACTGTGCTTAGCAGGCCCGGTTCAGGTCTGTGCTTATCAGGCCCTGTTCAGGTTTGTATTTAGTACACCCTTTTCAGGTCTCTGCTTAGCAGGCCCAGCTCAGGTTTGTGCTTAGCAGGCCCTGTTCTGGTTTGAGCTTAACAGGCCCAGCTCAGGTTTGTGCTTAGCAGGCTTTATTCAGCTTTGTGCTTAGGAGCCCCTGCTCAGGTCTATGCTTAGCAGGTTTGGTTCAGGGTTGTGTTTAGCAGGCCCTATTCAGGTCTGTGCTTAGAAGACCCTGCTATGTTTTGTGCTTAGCAGGCCTGGTTCAGGCCTGTGCTTAGCAGGCCCGGTTCAGGGCTGTGCTTAGGAGGCCCAGCTCATGTCAGTGCTTAGCAGGTCCTGCTCTGGTTTGTGCTTAGCAGGCCCGTTTCAGGTTTCTGCTTAGCAGGCCCTATTCAGGTTTCTGTGCATAGCAGGCCCGGTTGAGGTCTGTGCTTAGCAGGCCTGGTTCAGGTCTGTGCTTAGTAGGCCCAGCTCTGGTGTGTGCTTAGCAGGCCCAGCTCAGGTTTGTACGTAGCAGGCCCTGCTCAGGTTTGTGCTTAGCAGGCCTCATTCAGGTCTTTGCTTAGCAGGCCTGACTTACAGAATCAAACTCTACAACCCCAGGTTAGGTTATAAAGCAGGTATGTTTATTCAGCGCTGCGCATACACGCCGGGTGCAAGGGGGTCTTCGCCCTGCCAAGCTTGCACACCCCTAGACAAAAGTGTTAGACATTTAAAAGCCAAACTTACACATATTCATTTGGCCCGGTTACATATTCATTACTTTTCTGGTAATTCATTTGCATGTTGTCCCTCCCCTTTGCACATGCATTTTAGCTCATTCTGGTGGTCGTTGGATGAAGGCTTGACGTCTCTCCACCTGGTGGTCGCTCTTGGATGAAGTCAGAAGTCTT
>NW_018364974.1:1468-2294 GCF_002078875.1 Numida meleagris
ATATCCAGCAGTCAGAAAGGTTTAACTTCTGTGCCGTGTTCTGACTGATGTTAATATATGAATTATCGAGCCAGGCTAAAGCAAATTGTACACACATACTAGTTACAGAATACAAGTCATACATTTTGCTTCTTAAGTTTCAGCTTCAGAGGCCCTTTCTCTTTGACAAACCACCGAGGCTGAGCCGTCCTCCTACAGGATCTCAAATGGACTCAGCCCTTCTTTTACCCGAGGTTTCGTTCTAATCCTCAAGAGGGCTAATGGTGAAGCTTGGGGCCAGGTAATTCCAGCTCCCTGCCCCAATTTAACAATCTGTCATTTGAACAAATGATTCATTTTCTCCATTTGGCCACTTGACTGAGGCCTGTAAGGATTATGTAATTGCCAATCAATTCCCAATCACCTGCTTATTTGTTGCACTACCTTAGCAACAAAGTTCTTGTAACAAAACTCTTGTCACCTCCCTAGCCTTATTAACTCTGCAAGGGAATGCCTCCAGCCATCCTGAAAAGGTACCTGATAAGAGCAATAGGTACCTATACCCCCCTTTTCTTGGGAGTTCCGTGAAGTCTACCTGCCACTGTTGCCCAATAAAATTTCCCTTTTCTAATAGGCCCCTCTTGTACCCTGTTCCTGGTACTCAGATCGTGCAAATACTTTGTAGTGTCTGTTCCCCAATATGTTTTATTATGTTTCCTTAGGAACAATTTCCATAAAATACTAACGGGCACAACAATGTGTCCTTGCTCTCTTCCCTTCTTAAACCATTACTTAGATTCCTATCCCTCTAAAATACTTTACACGTTCTGACTCGGGTTCAGAAATT
>NW_018364974.1:9335-10580 GCF_002078875.1 Numida meleagris
CGAGACGGCGGCGCGGCACCGCGGGAGCGGGTGCTGAGGACGGCGGCGCCGGAGGTGTGCGGGAGAGCGGCAGAGGGGCGGGGAAAGGAACTCTGCTTGGCCCGAACCACACTGCCCTCCCCTCCGCCGTGGGATGTGGGGATTTGGGACGGATCGAGGACCCGGGTCCCCCACCGGCGCAGCGCTGCCGCCAGCATCCGGGCCGTGCCGCCGCGAGCCCTCCGCCGCTGCTCCCGGTGCCCCCCGGCCCCCGGGGCTGAGGTGGGTCTGTGGCTGCAGGGGGAACGGGGGAGATAGAGTGGGGATATGGGACTTTAGGGGGCTGTGGGGGGCTATCGGGGGGCTATAGGGCAATATGGGGCTGTAGGGGGCTGTGGGGAAGGTACAGGAGGGCTGTGGGCGTCTCTGGGGAGGACATAGGCAAGATAGACATAGGCAAGATAGTACATAGGGAGATACGGGGCTCTGGTGGGGTATAGGGGGATATGAGGCTATAGAGGGCTGAGGTGGCTCTAGAGAGGGATGTGGAGCTATAGGGGGCAGTGGGGGAGCTGTGGGGTGGACATAAAGGGATACGGGCCTGTAGGGGGCTTTATTGTGGCTCTAGGGGGGTATGAGGCTCTAGAAAGCTGTGGGGGACTAAAGAAAGAGTGTAGGGGGATATGGGAGAATAGGGGGCTGCGGGGGGGGATATAGCGGACTGTGGGGTGTTTATTGGGCCGATGTGGGGCTGTGGGTGGCTCTAGGGGGATAAGGGGCTATAGGGAGCTGGGGGGGCTCTAGGGGCGATATGGGTCTGTAGGGGGCTATGGGAGGAGCTCTGTGGTTCTGTGGGGGGGCAATAGGGGGCTGTGGATGGGCTATAGGAGCGTAGTAGGGGGATATGGGGCTATAGAGGGTTGTGGGGGGGATACGGGGAGATAAGGGGCAATAGTGGGGTTATAGGACAATAGAGGGCTATGGGGAGTTGTGGCGGGCTTTGGGGGGGTATAGGGTGACAGGGGGCTGGAGGGGGCTCTAGAGAGGGATGTCATGCCATAGGGGGCTGTGGGGGGGATATAGGGGGGCTGTGTGGAGCTATTGGGGGATAGAGGTTGATATGGGGCTATAGGGGGT
Organism: Numida meleagris; assembly: GCF_002078875.1. Lineage (NCBI taxonomy): Eukaryota > Metazoa > Chordata > Aves > Galliformes > Numididae > Numida > Numida meleagris. The sequence goes on from NW_018364974.1 coordinate 10,452, forward strand.
GTATGGGGGATATGGTTCTCTAAGGGGCTGTGTGGGGCCATAGGGTGATATGGGGCTACAGGATGGGATATAAGGGGATGAGGGGCATGAAGGCTCCCCCTTCCTCTCCCCCTTCCTCTCCCCCTTCCT
>NW_018364974.1:14170-15108 GCF_002078875.1 Numida meleagris
CTGGGGCACGGGCAGCCCTGCTCTTGCCCCAGGCTGGGGCACGGGCAGCCCTGCTCTTGCCCCTGTCAGGGGCACGGGCAGCCCTGCTCTTGCCCCAGGCACGGGCCATGGCAGCCCTGCTCTTGCCCCAGGCACGGGCAATGGCCGCCCTGCTCTTACCCCAGGCAAGGGGCACGGGCAGCCCTGCTCTTGCCTCAGGCATGGCCCAGAGCAGCCCTGCTCTTGCCCCAGACACGGGCATGGTCAGCCCTGCTCTTGCCCCAGGCACAGGCCATGGTAGCCCTGCTCTTGCCCCAGGCTGGGGCAATGACAGCCCTGCTCTTGCCCCAGGCAAGGGCACGGGCAGCCCTGCTCTTGCCGCAAGTTGAAGCAATGGCAGCCCTGCTCTTGCCCCAGGCAGGGGCACGGGCAGCCCTGCTCTTGCCCCAGTCTGGGTACAGGCAGACCTGCTCTTGCCCCAGTCTGGGGCAATGGCAGTCCTGCTCTTGCGCTGCCTGGGGCAATGGCAGCCCTGCTCTTGCCCAAGGCATGGGCACGGGCAGCCCTGCTCTTGCCCCAGGCTGGGGCACGGGCAGCACTGCTCTTGCCCTAGGCAAGGGCACGGGCAGCCCTGCTCTTGCTCCAGGCTGGGGCAATGGCAGCCCTACTCTTGCCCCAGGCACGGGCTTGGGCCGCCCTGCTCTTGCCCCAGGCACGGGCCATGGTAGACCTGCTCTTGCCCCAGGCTGGGGCTATAGTAGCCCTGCTCTTGTCCCAGGCTGGGTCAAGGGCAGCCCTGCTATTGCCCCTGTCAGGGGCACGGGCAGCCCTGCTCTTGCCCCTGTCAGGGGCAGGGGCAGCTCTGCTCTTGCCCCAGGAGGGGCACAGGCAGACCTCCTCTTGCCCCAGGCACGGGCATGGGCAGCCCTGCTCTTGCCCCAGGCACGGGCAATGGCAGC
>NW_018364975.1:0-1604 GCF_002078875.1 Numida meleagris
AATCCGCTCACCTGTTGGGGGTGCAGAGGCTGAGCAGCACGGTGCTCTCCCACACCAGCGAGCAGTACAGCTGGCTCAGCTTCCCCAGCACGCTCAGCCCCAGCTGCGAGCCCCACTGGTTCACCGAGATGGCCCGGATCTCGCTCTGCAGGGCAGGGGGGGGGGGACGGGACGGACACACACGGCAACCAGGAGATGCCACCAACCCTCGCAATGACCCCCCCCGACCCCCATAACCTCCCCGGCCCCGCTTCCTCCCTACCTGCCCCACGCGACACGTGTGCACGAACATCATGATGTAGGCGTGCGCGGCCGTCAGGGCGTGCAGCAGCGGGGTGGCCTGGGCGGACAGGGTGGCATCGGGGACGCTGCCGGCCCCCGCCAGCTCCCGCAGCAGCACCGACCCCCCCGGAGCCTCGATGGGGCGGTGCAGGGCTTCCAGCGCCGACAGCACGGCGTCCAGCTGCAGCAGCCCCTCCTGCAGCACCTTGGGCTCGTGGGACAGCGTCTGCGGGGGGGGGGAAGGGGGGGACAGGGCGCTCAGACCCAGAGTGGCTTCGTTTTGGGGGGGCTCAGACCCATAGCTTGAGGTTCTGCTTTGTTCTGGGGGGCTCAGACCCACAGCTTGAGTTTCTGCTTTGTTCTGGGGGGCTCAGACCTGTTGCCTGAGGATCTGCTTTGTTTTGGGGGGCTCAGACCTGTTGCTTGAGGTTCTGCTTTCTTTTTGGGGGGGCTCAGACCCATAGCTTAAGGTTCTGCTTTGTTTTGGGGGGGCTCAGACCCATAGCTTAAGGTTCAGCTTCATTTTGGGGGGCTCAGACGCATTGCTTGAGGTTCTGCTTTGTTTTGGGGGGCTCAGACCCACTGAGGTTCTGCTTTGTTTTGGGGGGCTCAGACCTGTTGCTTGAGGTTCTGCTTTCTTTCTGGGGGGGGCTCAGACCCATTACCACCTTTATTTCCTAAGACTCTGCTTTGTTTTTAGGGGCTCAGACCCATAGCTTGAGGTTCAGCTTCATTTTGGGGGGCTCAGACCTGTTGCTTGAGGATCTGCTTTGCTTTTGGGGGGCTCAGACCCATTTCTCAAGGTTCTGTTTTGCTTTTGGGGGGGCTCAGACCCATTTGTCGAGGTTCTGCTTTATTTTGGGGGGCTCAGACCCATTTTCTGCTCTATTGCTTGAGGTTCTCCTTTATTTCTGGGGGCTCAGACCCATTTTCTGCTCCACTTCCCGAGGCTCTGATTTATTCTGGGGGGGGGCTCAGACCCATTGCTTGAGGATCTGCTTTCTGTTTTGGGGGCCGAAACCCATTTTCTCCTCTAGTATTATGGGCTCAGACTCACTTTCCACCTCATTTCTTGAGGTTCTGCTTTATTTCTTGGGGCTCTGCTCCCATTGCTTGGGGTTCTGCTTTCTTTCTGGGGGGCTCAGCCCCATTTTCCTCTCTATTTCCTGAGGCTCTGCTCTATTTTGGGGGGGGGGGGCTCAGCCCCATTTTCTGCCCTATTTCCAGAGGTTCTGCCTTACTTTGGGGGGGGCTCATCCCCATTATTTCTTGAAGCCCTGCTCCCATTCCTGGCATCTCAGCCCCATTTTCCTCCCAACTTT
>NW_018364975.1:4964-6646 GCF_002078875.1 Numida meleagris
GTGGGGCTTGGGGGGGGCAGGAGCAGGCGGTTTTGGGGTGAAAGAGGCCGGTTTTGGGGTTCTTCTGGCACGCACCTTGATGATGGCGGTGGTGGCGTCGGTCTTCAGCGTGGGCTGGTGCCGCATCAGCTCGTCCACCGCGCTGCCCAGGTTGGAAGCGGTGTCACCTGGGGGGGGGATGCACACGGGGGGGGTTGGGGGGACCCCAAAAATCCGGGAGGGCCCCCAAATTCTGTGGGAGACCTCGTGGGAAAAGACCGGGAATGGTTTGGGGGGGGTTCTGGGATTGAATGGAATCCTGAGGGACAGGGACACCCCCAAAATGGGTCCGTGAGGGGTGGGGGTCCCTACGCAGCAGGGGAGAGGGACGCCCCAAAAATCAGCCTGAGTCGTGGGGAAACCCCAAAACCCAAACCCTAATTCAAGAGGGACAGGGGCGCCCCAAAACCCAAATCGGAACTCAGTGGGGACAGGGGCACCCCAAAACCCAAACCCAAACTCAGCAGGGACAGGAGCACCCCAAATCCCGTCCTGTAGCTCAACAGAGCACAGGGATACTCCTGGTGCCCCCTCAGGTTTGGGGTCAGGAGGGGATGGCGTTTGGGGACAGGAGGGAACAGTGCCCCCCAAGTTTGGGGATAGAAGAGGACAAAGTCCCCCAGGCTTGGGGACAGAAGGGAGGATGGCTCCCCCCCATGCGTGGGGATGGCAGGGGATGGTGCCCCGCAAGTTTGGGGACAGTGCCCCCTGGGTTTGGGGACAGAATTAGGGGATAGGAGGGAACCGTGTCCCGCAGGTTTAGGGACAGAATTTGGGGACAGTGCCCACCCAGGTGTGGGGACAGGAGGGAGGACGGTGCCCCCCAGAGGTGTGGGGATGGGAGGGGAAGGTGCCCCCGGGGTTTGGGGACAAAGAGGACAGAGACCCCCGGATTTGGGGATAGAGTGGGACAGTGCCACCTGAATGTGGGGACAGGAGGGGATGGTGCTCCCCAGGTGTGGGGATGGGAGTGGACAGTACCCCCCGGGTTTGGGGACAGAGTCTGGGGACGGTGCCCTCAGGATCTGGGGACAAAGGGGACAAAGAACCCCGGGTGCGGAGACAGAGTTTGGGAATAGAAGGGGACAGAGATCCTTGGGTTTGGGGACAAGAAGGAACAGTTCCCCACTGGGTTTGGGGACAGTGCCCGCTGGATGTGGGGACAGAGTAGGACAATGTCCCCCAGGTTTGGAGACAGAGTTTGGGGACAGTGCCCCCCAGGTGTGGGGACAGGAGAAAGGATGGTTCCCCACAAGTGTGGGGATGGGAGAGGACGGTGCCCACTGGGTTTGGAGACAGAGTCCGGGGATGGTGCCCTCAGGATTTGGGGACAGAGCGGACAGAAACCCCCCAGATTTGGGGACAAAGGGGACAGAGACCCCCGGATTTGGGGACAAAGAGCCCCGGATTTGGGGCAAAGGGGACAGAGAGCCCCGGATTTGGGGACAAAGACCCCTGGATTTGGGGACAAAGGGGACAGAGAGCCCCGGATTTGGGGACAAAGAGCCCCAGATTGGGGACAAAGGGGACGCAGACCCCCAGATTTGGGGCCGGGGGTTGGGCGGGCGCTCACCCAGCGGGTCGGAGCTGCGGCGGCGGCGCATGGCGGGCAGGTAGTCGGGGGACAGCAGCACCTTGAAGAG
>NW_018364975.1:9331-10892 GCF_002078875.1 Numida meleagris
GTCTCCGAATCTTCATGGTGTCCCCAAGACCTCATGGGGTCCTTGAGTCTTGGAAGTGTCCCAAGCCCTCATGGTACCCCCGATTCTTGGAAGTGTCCCCAAGTTGTCCCCATGTCCTCATGATACCACCAAATCCTCCAGGCCCTGTGGTGCCCCTAAGTCCTCATGGTGCCCCCGAGTCTTGCACGTGTCCCCAGTGTCCCGTGTCCTCATGGTACCCCCAAACCTCCAGGCCCCGTGGGGTCCCCAAGTCCTCATGATGTTCCCAAATCCTCATGGTGTCCTTGAGTCTTGGAAGGATCCCAAGTGTCCCCAGTGTCCCAAGACCTCATGGTACCCCCAAATTCTCCAGGCCCTGCGGTGTCCCCAAGACCTCATGGGGTCCCTGAGTCTTGGAAGTGTCCCCAAGCGTCCCCAGTGTCCCAAGACCTCATGGTAGCCCCAAAACCTCCAGGCCCTGTGGTGTCCCCAAGGCCTCATGGTGGCCCCAAGTCTTGGAAATGTCCCCAAACATCCCCAGTGTCCCAAGACCTCATGGTAGCCCCAAAACCTCCAGGCCCCGTGGTGTCCCCCAGTCCTCATGGTGTCCCCAAGTCTTCAAAGAGTCCCCAAGACCCCATGGTGTCCTTGAGTCTTAGAAGTGTCCCAAGACCTCATGGTACCCCCAAATTCTCCAGGCCTTGTGGTGGCCCCGCGTTGTCCTCCAAGCCCTCATGGTGCCCCCGATTCTTGGAAACGTCCCCAAGTCCTCGTGGTGCCCTTGAGTCTTGGAAGTGTCCACAAGAGTCCCAAGACCTCATGGTACCCCAAATTCTCCAGGCCCTTTGGTGTCCCCACATTGTCCCTCAAGCCCTCATGGGATCCTGATTCGTGGAAGTGTCCCCAAATTGTCCCCATGTACTCATAATAACCCCAAATCCTCCAGGCCCTGTAGTGGCCCATGTCCCCAAGTTGTCATGGTGTCCTTCAGTCTTGGAAGTGTCCCCAAGTGTCCCCAGTGTCCCAAGACCTCATGGTACCCTCAAACCTCCAAGCCCTGTGGTGTCCTCCCCCAAGTGTCCCCACATCCTCACAGAACCCCCAAATTCTCCAGGCCTTGTGGTGTCCCTACGTTGTCCCCCAAGACCTCATGGTGTCCCTGAGTCTTGGAAGTGTCCCCAAGTGCCCCCAGTGTCCCCATGTCCTCATGTCCCCCAAGTCTTGGAAGTGTCCCCACTTGTCCCCAACTCCCCATGGTGTCCCCAGGTACCCCCGTGGTGTCCCCCCAGTGTCCCCAGCTCCTTGTGTTGCCCCCAAGCCCCCCCTCGTGGTATCCCCCACTCTTTGTGCTGTCCCTTGGTCCTCACAGTGTCCCCAGGTCCTTGTGTTGTCCCCAAGACCCCCATGGTGTCCCCACAATGTCCCCAGGTCCTTGTGTCGTCTCTAGGACCCTGCTGGTGTCCCCAGGTCCTCGTGTTGTCCCCGAGCCACCCCCCACCTCCGTGTCCCCCCTGTCCCCAGGTCCTCGCGTTGTCCCCGAGTCCCCCCGCCTTAGTGTCCCCCCCGGGTCCCCAGGCCCCTC
>NW_018364976.1:0-2893 GCF_002078875.1 Numida meleagris
TTGTGTCTCTGAACTCGACCCCTCACTAATGGCAGTGGTGGTACACAGCGAAGGGGAAGTTGTTTGCGTAGCATTTCCCTTGCAATGACTCTGTCTCGCTCTGTTCCTGAGCCACGTGCACGTTCTTACAAATGAGATTTCAGTGGATGAGGTATTTTCCTTTGCTTCCTTCCCTGAATGGGTGTTGGCATGCTATGAAACAGCTGCCTTGCTCTGCTCCAGAGATAGGTGCTCTTTCAGAGGCTGAAGGAGCTCCTGCAAGCATCTAGCTTGGCTTAGAAAACTGTTGGGATTGCAGCAGACCAAAGTTACAGAGGAACGCTGTGTCTACGTGGCAAAGGACCAGCACCATCCAAGAACTGCAAGCCAGACCCAGCCAAGAACTGGAAAACTTCAGCAGCACAGAGCTGCCAGCCAGCAGCAGCCAAGAGCTGCAAGCCAGCCCCAGCCAAGAGCTGCAAGCCAGCCCCGGACAAGAGCTGCAAGCCAGCACCAGCCAAGAGCTACAAGCCAGGAGCAGCTATGAGGTGCAAGCCAGCACCAGCCAAGAGCTGCTAGCCAGCAGCAGAGCACTCACGCAAGCCAGCAGCATCAAAGAGCTGGTAGCCAGCCCCAGCCAAGTGATGGAAAAGTTCAGCAAGCAAGAGCTGCCAGCCAGCCCCAGCCAAGAGCTGCAAGCCAGCAGCATCCAAAAGCTGCAAACCAGCACCAGCCACGGGCTGACAGCCAGCAGCATCCACGAACTGTAAGCCAGCAGCATCCAAGAGCTGCAAGCCAGTACCTGTGCACTCACATAAGCCAACACCATGCAAAAACTACAAGTCAGACCCAGACAAGAGCTGCAAAACATCAGCAGCCAAGAGCTGCAAGCCATCAGCAGCCAAGAGCTGCAAGCCAGCCCCAGCCAAGATCTGCAAGCCAGCAGCAGCCAAGAGGTGCAAGCAAGCAGCAGACAAGAGCTGTAAGCCAGCAGCGGCCAAGAGCTGCAACCCTGCAGCATCCATGAGCTGCAAGCCAGCAGCAGCCAAGAGCTGCATGCCAGCCCCAGCCAAGAGCTGCAAGCCAGCATCAGCCAAGAGCTGCAAGCCAGCACCAGCCAAGAGCTGCAAGCCAGTAGCAGCCAAGAGCTGCATGCCAGCACCAGCCAAGAGCTGCAAGCCAGCAGCAGCCAAGAGCTTCAAGGCAGCACCAGCCAAGAGCTGCAAGCCAGCAGCAGCCAAGAGCTGCAAGCCATCAGCAGCCAAGAGCTGTTAGCCAGCACCAGGCAAGTGCTGGAAAACTTCAGCAGCCAGGAGCTGCAAGCCATCAGCAGCCAAGAGCTGAAGCCAGCCCCAGCCAAGATCTACAAGCCAGCAGCAGCCAAGAGGTGCAAGCAAGCAGCAGACAAGAGCTGACAGCCAGTAGCAGCCAAGAGCTGCAAGGCAGAAGCAGCCGAGAGCTGCAAGCCAGCAGCAGCCAAGAGCTGCTAGCCAGCACCAGGCAAGTGCTGGAAAACGTTAGCAGCCAAGAGCTGCAAGCCGACAGCAGACAAGAGCTACAAGCCAGCACCAGCCAAGAGCTGCAAGCCATCAGCAGCCAAGAGCAGCAAGCCAGCACCATCCAAGAGTTCCAAGCCAGCAGCAGCCAAGAGCTGCAAGCCAGCACCAGCCAAGAGCTGCAAGGCAGCAGCAGCCAAGTGCTGCAAGGCAGCAGCAGCCAAGTGCTGCATGCCAGCAGCAGCCCCGAGATGCAAGTCAGCTCCAGACATGAGATGCAAGCCAGCTCCACCGAAGTGCTGCCAGCCAGCAACAGCCAAGTGCTGCAAGCCAGTACCTGTGCACTCACGTAAGCCAGCACCATGCAAGAACTGCAAGGCAGACCCAGACAAGAGCTGGAAAACTTCAGAAGCCAAGAGCTGCAAGCCAACAGCAGCCAAGAGCTGCAAGCCAGCAGCAGCCAAGAGCTGCAAGCCAGCACCAACCAAGAGTTCCAAGCCAGCAGCAGCCAAGAACTGCCAGCCAGCAGCAACCAAGAGGTACAAGCTAGCAGCAGCCAAGAGCTACAAGCCAGGAGCAGGCAAGAGCTGCCAGCCAGCAGCAGCCAAGAGCTGCCAGCCAGCAGCAGCCAAGAGCTGCCAGCCAGTAGCAGCCAAGAGCTGCCAGCCAGCACCAGCCCCGAGATGCAAGTCAGCACCAGACACGAGATGCAAGCCAGCCCCTGCAAAGCGCTGCAATCCAGCCCCAGCCAAGAGCTGCAAGCAAGCACCAGCCAAGAGCTGCAAGCCAGAAGCAGACAAGAGCTGCAAGCCAGAAGCAGACAAGAGCAGCAAGCCAGCACCAGCCAAGAGCTGCAAGCCACCACCAGCCAAGAGCTGCAAGCCAGCCCCTGCAAAGAGCTGCAATCCAGCACCAGGCAAGAGCTACAAGCCAGGAGCAGCTATGAGCTGCAAGCCAGCACCAGCCAAGAGCTGCAAGCCAGGAGCAGCAGCCAAGAGGTGCAAGCCAGCAGCAGCCAAGAGGTGCAAGCCAGCAGCAGACAAGAGCTGCAAGCCATAAGCATCCAAGAGCTGCAAGCCAGCTCCAGGCAAGTGCTGCAAGCCTGCCCCAGCCAACTGTTGCAAGCCAGCACCACCCAAGTGCTGGCAGACAGCAGCATCCACGAGCTGCAAGTCAGAAGCAGCCAAGAGCTGCAAGCCAGCACTAGCCAAGAGCTGCAAGCCAGAAGCACCCAAGAGGTGCAAGCTAGCAGCAGACAAGAGCTGCAAGCCAGAAGCAGCCAAGAGCTGCAAGCCAGCAGTAGCCAAGAGGTGCAAGCCAGCAGCAGACAGGAGCTGCCAGCAAGCACAAGCCAAGAGCTGCAAGGCAGCAGCAGCAAAGAGCTGCAAGGCAGCAGCAGCCAAGAGCTGCAAGCCAGC
>NW_018364976.1:4376-7122 GCF_002078875.1 Numida meleagris
GCCAAGAACTGGAAAACTTCAGCAGCCAAGAGCTGCAAGCCAGCAGAATCCACGAGCTGCAAGCCTGCAACAGCTGAGAGCTGCAAGCCAGCACCAGCCAAGAGCTGTAAGCCAGAAGCAGCCAAGAGCTGGAAGCCAGCACCATCCAAGAGTTCCAAGCCAGCAGCAGCCAAGAGCTGCAAGGCAGCAGAAGCCAAGAGCTGCTAGCCAGCAGCAGCTAAGAGATGCAAGCCAGCACCAGCCAAGAGCTGCCAGACAGCAGCAGCCAAGAGCTGCAAGCCCGCTGCAAGCCAGCAGTAGCCAAGAGCTGGAAGCCAGCACCATCCAAGAGTTCCAAGCCAGCAGCAGCCAGGAGCTGCAAGCCAGCACCAGCCAAGAGCGACAAGCCAGCACCAGCCAAGAGCGACAAGCCAGGAGCAGCTATGAGCTGCAAACCAGCAGCAGCGAAGAGCTGCAAGCCAGCAGTACCCAAGAGCTGGTAGCCAGCCCCAGCCAAGTGATGGAAAACTTCAGAAAACAAGTGCTACCAGCCAGCCCCAGCCAAGAGCTCCAAGCCAGCAGCATCCACAACCTGCAAGCCAGCAGCAACCAAGAGCTGCAAGGCAGCACCAGGCAAGAGCTGAGAGCCAGAAGCAGCCAAGAGCTGCAACCCAGCACAAGCAAGAGCTGCAAGCCAGCAGCAGCCAAGAGCTGCAAGCCAGCAGAAACCACGAGCTGCAAGCCAGAAGCAGCCAAGAGCTGCAAGCCAGCACCAGGCAAGTGCTGCAAGCCAGCACCAGGCAAGAGCTGCCAGCCAGCAGCAGGCAAAAGCTGCCAGCCAGCAGCAGCCAAGAGGTGGAAAACTTCAGCAGGCAAGAGCTGCCAGTCTGCACCAGCCAAGAGGTGGAAAACTTCAGCAGGCAAGAGCTGCCAGCCAGCACCAGCGAAGAGCTGCCAGCCAGCAGCAACCAAGAGCTGCAAGCCAGCAGCAGCCAAGAGCTGCAAGCCAGCAGCAACCAAGAGCTGCAAGCCAGCAGAAACCAAGAGCTGCCAGCCAGCAGTAGCCAAGAGCTGCCAGCCAGCAGCAGCCAAGAGTTGCAAGCCAGGACCAGCCAAGAGCTGCAAGCCAGGGCCAGCCACGAGCTGCAAGCCAGCAGCAGCCAAGAGCTGCNCAGCCAAGAGCTGCAAGCCAGCAGCAGCCAAGAGCTGCCAGCCAGCCCCAGCCAAGAGCTGCAAGCCAGCAGCAGCCAAGAGGTGCAAGCCAGCAGCAGCCAAGAGCTGCAAGCCAGAAGCAGCCAAGAACTGCAAGCCAGCACCAGGCAAGTGCTGCAAGCCTGCCCCAGCCAAGAGTTGCAAGCCTGCAGAAGCCAAGTGCTGCCAGCCAGCAGCATCCACGAGCTGCAAGCCAGCCCCAGCCAAGAGATGCAAGCTAGCACCAGGCAAGTACTGGAAAACATCAGCAGCCAAGAGCTGGAAGCGAGCACAAGCCAAGAGCAGCAAGCCAGCAGCAGCGAAGAGCTGCCAGCCAGCAGCAGCCAAGAGCTGCAAGCCACCACCAGCCAAGAGCGACAAGCCAGGAGCAGCTATGAGCTGCAAACCAGCAGCAGCGAAGAGCTGCAAGCCAGCAGCATCCAAGAGCTGGTAGTCAGCCCCAGCCAAGTGATGGAAAAGTTCAGAAACCAAGAGCTGCCAGCCAGCCCCAGCCAAGAGCTCCAAGCCAGCAGCATCCACAACCTGCAAGCCAGCAGCAACCAAGAGCTGCAAGGCAGCACCAGGCAAGATCTGAGAGCCAGAAGCAGCCAAGAGCTGCAAGCCAGCACAAGCAAGAGCTGCAAGCCAGCAGCAGCCAAGAGCTGCAAGCCAGCCGAAACCACGAGCTGCAAGCCAGAAGCAGCCAAGAGCTGCAAGCCAGCACCAGGCAAGTGCTGCAAGCCAGCACCAGGCAAGAGCTGCAAGCCAGCACCAGGCAAGAGCTGCAAGCCAGCACCAGCCAACAGCTGCCAGCCAGCAGCAGCCAAGAGGTGGAAAACTTCAGCAGGCAAGAGCTGCCAGTCTGCACCAGCCAAGAGCTGGAAAACTTCAGCAGGCAAGAGCTGCCAGCCAGCACCAGAGAAGAGCTGCCAGTCAGCAGCAACCAAGAGCTGCAAGCCAGCAGCAGCCAAGAGCTGCAAGCCAGCAGCAGCCAAGAGCTGCAAGCCAGCAGAAACCAAGAGCTGCCAGCCAGCAGTAGCCAAGAGCTGCCAGCCAGCAGCAGCCAAGAGCTGCAAGCCAGGGCCAGCCACGAGCTGCAAGCCAGCAGCAGCCAAGAGCTCCCAGCCAGCAGCAGCCAAGAGCTGCAAGGCAGCACCAGGCAAGAGCTGAGAGCCAGAAGCAGCCAAGAGCTGCAAGCCAGCACAAGCAAGAGCTGTAAGCCTGCCCCAGCCAACTGTTGCAAGCCAGCAGAAACCACGAGCTGCAAGCCAGCAGCAGCGAAGAGGTGCAAGCCAGCAGCAGCCAAGAGCTTAACGCCAGCAGTAGCCTAGAACTGTCCGCCAGCACTAGCCAAGAGCTGCAAGCCAGCACCAGCCAAGAGCTGCAAGCCAGGACCAGCCAAGAACTGCCAGCCAGCAGCAGCCAAGAGCTGCAAGCCAGCAGCAGCCAAGAGCTGCAAGCCAGTACCTTTGCAGTCACGTAAGCGAGCACCATCCAAGAACTGCAAGACAGACCTAGCCAAGAGCTGCAGCCAGCAGCAGCCAAGAGCTGCCAGCCAGCAGCAGCCAAGAGCTGC
>NW_018364976.1:9149-10890 GCF_002078875.1 Numida meleagris
CAGCCAAGAGCTGCAAGCCAGCAGCAGCCAAGAGCTGCAAGCCAGCAGCAGCCAAGAGCTGCAAGCCAGCAGCAGCCAAGAGTGCAAGCTAGCACCTGTGCACTCACGTAAGACAGCACCATGCAAGAACTGCAAACCAGCAGCAAAGAGCTGCAAGCCAGTAGCAGCCAAGAGCTGACAGCCAGCAGCAGCCAAGAGCTGCAAGCCAGCACCAGACAGGAGCTGCAAGCCAGCCCCAGCCAAGAGCTGCAAGCCAGCAGCAGCCAAGAGCTACATGCCAGCAGAAACCTAGAGCTGCCAGCCAGCAGTAGCCAAGAGCTGCCAGCCAGCAGCAGCCAAGAGCTGCCAGCCAGCAGCAGCCAAGAGCTACCCGCCAGCAGCAGCCAAGAGCTGCCAGCCAGCAGCAGCCAAGAGCTGCAAGCCAGCAGCAGACACGAGATGCAAGTCAGCACCAGACACATGATGCAAGCCAGCAGGAGCTAAGATCTGCCAGCCAACAGCAGGCACGAGCTGCAAGGCAGCACCATGCAAGAACTGCAAGCCAGCACCAGCCTCGAGATGCAAGTCAGCACCAGACAAGAGATGCAAGAGTGCTCCAGACAAGAGCTGCAAGCCAGTACCTGTGAAGTCACGTAAGCCAGCAACATCCAAGAACTGCAAGCCAGACCTAGCTAAGAGCTGCCAGCCAACAGCAGCCAAGAGCTGCCAGCCAGCAGCAGCCAAGAGCTGCCAGCCAGCAGCAAAGAGCTGCCAGCCAGAACCAAAAAAGTCCTGCAAGCCAGCAGCAGCCAAGAGCTGCAAGCCAGCAGCAGCCATGAGCTGCAAGTAAGAAGCAGCCAAGGTCTGCCAGCCAGCAGCATCCATGAGCTGTAAGCCCGCTGCAAGCCAGCACCAGCCATGAGCTCCCAGACAGCACCAGGCAAGTGCTTGAAAAATTCAGAAGCCAAGGGCTGCAAGCCAGCACCACCCAAGTGCTGCCAGCCAGCAGCATCCACGAGCTGCAAGCCAGCAGGATCCACGAGCTACAAGCCAGCAGCAGCCAAGAGCTGCCAGCATGCAGCAGCCAACAGCTGGAAAAATTCAGCAGCCAGGCGCTGCCAGCCAGCAGCAGCCAAGAGCTCCCAGCCAGCAGCAGCTGCAAGCCTGTACCTGTGCACTCACATAAGCCAGCACCATCCAAGAACTGCAAGCCAGACCCAGCCAAGAACTGGAAAACTTCAGCAGCCAAGAGCTGCAAGCCAGCACCAGCCCCGAGATGCAAGTCAGCACCAGAAACGAGATACAAGCCAGCTCCACCCTAGAGCTGCAAGCCAGCAGCAGCCAAGAGTGCAAGCTAGCACCTGTGCACTCACGTAAGACAGCACCATGCAAGAACTGCAAACCAGCAGCAAAGACCTGCAAGCCAGCAGCAGCCAAGAGCTGCAAGCCAGCAGCAGCCAAGAGCTTAACGCCAGCAGCAGCCAAGAGCTTAACGCCAGCAGCAGCCAAGAGCTGCAAGCCAGCAGCAGCCAAGAGCTGCAAGCCAGCAGAAACCAAGAGATGCAAGCTAGCACTAGCCAAGAGCTGCAAGCCAGCAGCAGCCAAGAGGTGCAAGCCAGCAGCAGACAAGAGCTGCAAGCCAGAAGCAGCCAAGAGCTGCAAGCCAGCACCAGGCAAGTGCTGCAAGCCAGCCCCAGCCAACTGTTGCAAGCCAGCACCACACAAGTGCTGCCAGCCAGCAGTATCCACGAGATGCAAGCCA
>NW_018364977.1:0-1949 GCF_002078875.1 Numida meleagris
CCATTGGGTTCTGGGATGGGCCAGGAATTGGGATTGGCAATGGGATCCCCATTGGGTTCCAGGTTGGGCCAGGAATTGGGATCAGTGATGGGATCCCCATTGGGTTCCAGGTTGGGCCAGGAATTGGGATCAGTGATGGGATCCCCATTGGGTTCCAGGTTGGGTCAGGAATTGGGATTGGCGATGGGATCCCCATTGGGTTCCAGGTTGGGTCAGGAATGGGGATTGGCGATGGGATCCCCATTGGGTTCTGGGATGGGCCAGGAATTGGGATCGGCGATGGGATTGCCACTGGGTTCCAGGTTGGGTCAGGAATTGGGATCGGCGATGGGATCCCCATTGGGTTCCAGGTTGGGCCAGGAATTGGGATCGGCAATGGGATCCCCATTGGATTCCAGGTTGGGCCATGAACTGGGATCTCCACTGGGTTCCACATTGAACCATGAATTGGGATGCCCGTTGGGATCCACGTTGCGTTCTACGTTTGGCCATGAATCAGGACCTGTGTTGGGATCCAGGATGGGTTCCAGGTTGGGCCACGCATCATCGGGATCTGCGTTGGGATCCATGTTGGGTTCCAGGTTGGGCCACGCATCATCGGGATCTGCGTTGGGATCCATGTTGGGTTCCAGGTTAGGCCACGCATCATCGGGATCTGCGTTGGGATCCATGTTGGGATCTGAGATTCACACGGATCACGACGTGGGGCACCGTGTGGGGATCCCCACTACGATCCACACGGGGATCCACGCCGGGATTCACCTTGGGGAAAAACTTCAGGATCCAGACGGGGATCCCTGCTGGGATCCACATCGGGATCCACCCTGGGCCCCACACTGGGACTCACATTGGGCCCCACATTGGGATCCACGTTGGGCCCCACACTGGGATCCACACTGGGCCCCACACTGGGACTCACATTGGGATCCACATTGGGATCCACATTGGGCCCCACATCGGGATCCCCACTGGGCCCCACATCGGGATCCACACTGGGCCCCACACTGGGATCCACACTGGGATCCACATTGGGATCCACACTGGGACTCACAGTGGGCCCCACATTGGGACTTACATTGGGATCCACATTGGGATCCACAATGGAATCCACATTGGGCCCCACACTGGGACTCACATTGGGCCCCACATTGGGATCCACACTGGGTCCCACTATTGGGATCCACACTGGGCCCCATATTGGGCACCACATTGGGATCCACATTGGAATCCACATCGGGATCCACACTGGGCCCCACACTGGGACTCACATTGGGCCCCACATTGGAATCCACAATGGAATCCACATTGGGCCCCACATTGGGATCCACGTTGGGACTCATATTGGGCCCCACTATTGGGATCCACATTGGGCCCCACACCAGGATCCACACTGGGCCCCACACTGGGATCCACACTGGGCCCCACACTGGGCCCCACACTGGGCCCCACGTTGGGATCCATGTTGGGCCCCACTATTGGGATCCACATTGGGCCCCACACTGGGATCCACACTGGGCCCCACACTGGGATCCACACTGGGATCCACACTGGGACTCACATTGGGATCCACATTTGGCCCCACATTGGGATCCACACTGGGCCCCACACTGGGACTCACATTGGGCCCCACATTGGGATCCACTTTGGGCCCCACATTAGGATCCACATTGCACCCCACATTGCGCCCCACATTGCGCCCCACATTGTCCCCCACCCGGGGATCCCCATTGGCCAACGCACCTGGATCCACGCCGTGCCGGTCATCACCATCCGCCTCTCTGGGATCCGCCGCGTTGGGATCCGCACCGGGCCCGGCCGTGCCTCCCTCTTCCCGGCACCGCTCCCCGGCGTCCTCCCGGCGCAGCGCATCCCGCACGCGGCTCCGGTTCTCCTCCTCCATCCCCCGCAGCGTCAGCCCCTGCACCCACCGCCCGTCGGCGCTCGGCCAC
>NW_018364977.1:4988-5427 GCF_002078875.1 Numida meleagris
TGGTGTCACCATGGGGTTCTGGGTCCTTCCTGGTGTCACCGTGTGGTTCTGGGTCCTCCCTGGTGTCACCACGGGGTTCTGGGTCCTTCCTGGTGTCACCGTGTGGTTCTGGGTCCTCCCTGGTGTCACCACGGGGTTCTGGGTCCTCCCTGGTGTCACCGTGGGGTTCTGGGTCCTTCCTGGTGTCACCACGGGGTTCTGGGTCCTTCCTGGTGTCACTTGGGGGTCTTGGGTTGTCCCCTTTGGTGTCATCGAGAGGTTCTGGGTCCTTCCTGGTATCACCGTGTGGTTCTGGGTTCTTCCTGGTGTTACCAAGAGGTTCTGGGTCCTTCCTGGTGTCACCGGGTGGTTCTGGGTTGTCCTCGTTGGTGTCACCGGCGGATCCTGGCTCGTCCACGGTGGCATTACCGGGGACCCCACCGCCGGCAGCTCGGTGCTT
>NW_018364977.1:12752-14024 GCF_002078875.1 Numida meleagris
AGGTGGTGACACCGGGACCCCCCCAACTGGGATACTGACACTGGGACCCCAAATTGCGGTGGTGACCTGGGGACCCCCCCAACTGGGACAGGGACACTGGGACCCCAAACCACAGCGGTGACACGGGGACCCCCAAACTGGGACATGGACACTGGGACTCCCAAACTGGGACCAGGGACACTGGGACCCCCAAATTGCGGTGGTGGCACTGGGACCCCCAAACTGGGACACTGACCCTGGGACCCCAAACCACAGTGGTGACACCAGGACCCCCAAACTGGGACAGGGACTCAGGGACCCCCAAACTGTGGTGGTGACACCGGGACCCCCAAACTGGGACGCTGACACTGGGACCCCAAACCACAGTGGTGATACTGGGACCCCCAAACTGTGGTGGTGACACTGGGACCCCCAAACTGGGACGCTGACACCGGGACCCCAAACCACAGCGGTGACACCAGGACCCCCAAACTGGGACAGGGACCCCAGGACCCCCAAAAATGGGACACTGACCCCAGGACCCCCAAACTGGGACAGAGACACTGGGACCCCAAACCTCAGTGGTGACACCAGGACCCCCAAACTGGGACAGGGACACTGGGACCCCAAATTGCGGTGGTGACCTGGGGACCCCCAAACTGGGACCAGGGACACCGGGACCCCCAAATTGTGGTGGTGACCTTGGGACCCCCAAACTGGGACGCTGACACCGGGACCCCAAACCACAGCAGTGACACTGGGACCCCCAAACTGGGACACTGACACTGGGACCCCCAAACTACAGCAGTGACACTGGGACCCCCAAACTACAGCAGTGACACTGGGACCCCCAAACTGGGACAGGGACACTGGGACCCCCAAAGAGGGGCAGGGACACCGGGACCCCAAATTGTGGTGGTGACAGTGGGACCCCCAAACTGGGACAGGGACTCCAGGACCCCAAACCACAGCGGTGACACCAGGACCCCCAAACTGGGACAGGGACACTGGGACCCCCAAACTGGGACACTGACCCTGAGACCCCAAACCACAGCGGTGACACCAGGACCCCCAAAAATGGGACACTGACCCCGGGACCCCCAAACCGCAGTAAAACACTGGGACCCCAAATTACGCTGGTGACCCCGGGACCCCCACCCGGCGTCGGTGTCGGCGCGGCACCCACCCTCAGGGTCCTGGAAGGTAACGATGGCGGCGCCGTCGCGGCGCAGGGTGACGTCCCGCACGCGGCCTCCGGCGCTGCGCCGGTTCTCGAAGTAGAGCTCCAGGAGA
>NW_018364978.1:0-1301 GCF_002078875.1 Numida meleagris
CACGCGTCCCAACACACGTGTCCCTTCCCATGTTCCCTCCCGTGTCCCCATGGTGTCTGCCCCACACGTGTCCATGACCCCACACGCGTGTCCCCCTGCCCACATCCGTGTGTCACGCGTGTTCACGCGTCCCCAAGCATCCCCGCATACGTCCCAACACGCGTGTCCCTTCCCGCGTCCCCTCCCGAGTCCCCTCCCGTGTCCCCATGGTGTCTGCCCCACACGTGTCCATGACCCCACATACGTGTCCCCGTGCCCACATCCATGTGTCACGCGTGTTCACGCGTCCCCAAGCGTCCCCGCTCACGTCCCAACACGCGTGTCCCTTCCCATGACCCCTCCCGAGTCCCCTCCCATGTCCCCATGGTGTTTCCCCACACGTGTCCATGACCCCATACGCGTGTCCCCATGCCCACATCCATGTCCCACACGTGTTCACATGTCCCCAAGCATCCCCGCACATGTCCCAACACGCGTGTCCCTTCCCATGTCCCCTCCCGTGTCCCCATGGTGTCTGCCCCACACGTGTCCATAACCCCACACGCGTGTCCCCGTGCCCACATCTGTGTCCCACACGTGTTCACGCGTCCCCAAGCGTCCCCGCTCACGTCCCAACACGCGTGTCCCTTCCCGTGTCCCCCCCCGTGTCCCCATGTCCCAACACGTGTCCCCACATCCATGTCCCCTAGTCCGTGTCCCCTCCCCTCATCCCCTCTATGTCCCCACGTCCCAACACGTGTCCCCCGTCCATGTCCCCTCCCCACATGTCCCCATGTCCCAACACGTGATCCCACATCCCTGTCCCCCCCCCACGTGTCCCCCTATGTCCCCATGTCCCCACACATGTCCTCCTGTCCGTGTCCCCCCCATGTCCTCACATGTGTCCCCATGCCTGTGTCCCCTCCCATGTCCCCACACATGTCCCCCTGTCCGTGTCCCCCCCGTGTCCCCACACGTGTCCCCTTGTCAGTGTCCCCCCCATGTCCCCGTGTCCCCACACGTATCCCCATGCCCGTGTCCCCTCCCCATGTGTCCCCCCTCGTCTCCCCATGTCCCAACACGCGTCCCCTCCCCATGTCCTCCCTATGTCCCCATGTCCCCCTACGTCCCCCTGTCCGTGTCCCCTCCCCACATCCCTCACGTGCCCCCCCACGTCCCAACACGTATCCCCACATCTGTCCCCTCCCCACGTCCCAACACATGAACCCACATCCGTGTCCCCTCCCCACGTGTCCCCCCTACGTCCCCATGTCCCCATGTGTCCCCATGTCCCCTCCCCACACGTCCCCCCTATGCCCCCA
>NW_018364978.1:3532-6065 GCF_002078875.1 Numida meleagris
GGTGACAGAACCCTGGGATGGGTGACAGAGCCCAAGAAGAGGTGACAACAGTCGGGGATGGGTGACAAGGGACCTGGGACAGGTGACAGAGCCCAAGAAAAGGTGACAACAGTCAGGGATGGGTGACAGAGCCCTAGGATGGGTGACAGTGCCCAGGAAGAGGTGACAACAGTTGGGGATGGGTGACAAGGGACCTGGGGTGGGTGACACTGCCCAGGAACAGGTGACAACCATCGGAAACGGGTGACAAGGGACCTGGGACGGGTGACAGAACCCTGAGATGGGTGACACTGCCCAGGAACAGGTGACAACAGTTGGGGATGGGTGACAAGGAGCCTGGGGTGGGTGACAGAGCCCAAGAAGAGGTGACAACAGTCAGGGATAGGTGACAGAGCTCTAGGATGGGTGACACTGCCCAGGAAGAGGTGACAACAGTCGGGGACGGGTGACAAGGGACCTGGGACGGGTGACAGAACCCTGGGATGGGTGACAGAGCCCAAGAAGAGGTGACAACAGTCGGGGATGGGTGACAAGGGACCTGGGGATGGGTGACAGAACCCTGGGATGGGTGACACAGCCCAGGAACAGGTGACAACAGTCGGAGACGGGTGACAAGGGACCTGGGGTGGGTGACAGAGCCCAGGAGGAGGTGACAACGGTCGGGGACGGGTGACAAGGGACGTGATATGGGTGACAGAGCCCAGGAACAGGTGACAACAGTCGGGGACAGGTGACAGAGCCCTAGGATGGGTGACAGAGCCCAAGAAGAGGTGACAACAGTCGGGGATGGGTGACAAGGGACCTGGGGTGGGTGACACTGCCCAGGAACAGGTGACAACCATTGGAAACGGGTGACAAGGGACCTGGGACGGGTGACAGAACCCTGGGATGGGTGACAGAGCCCTGGGAGAGGTGACAACAGTCAGGGACAGGTGACACTGGAGCTGTGGCGGGTGGCAGCAGCCCGGGGCGCTCACCTTCCTCGTCCTCAGCAGCGAACTCCTCATCCTCGTCGCGGGGTTCCCAGGGCCGCTTGTTCCGGCGCAGCATCGCCTGGGGACGACACCGGGGGGAGGTGACAACGGGTGACAGGAGTGGGGACAACGGGTGACGGGGGGAGGGGACAACGGGTGACAGGGGGTGCTGGGGGAAGTGACAACCGGTGACAGGGGGAGATGACAACGGGTGACGGGGGGGTGACACCGAGTGACAGCGGGTGATGGGGGGAGGTGACAAGGGGTGACAGTCACCTCCCCCCGTCCCTTGTCACACCAAGTGACAGCGGGTGACAATGGGTGACAGTGGGTGCTGGGGGAAGTGACAACCGGTGACAGGGGGAGATGACAGGGGGGTGACAGGGGGGTGACACCGAGTGAGGGGGGGTGATGGGGGGAGGTGACAACGGGTGACAGTGGGTGTTGGGGGAAGTGACAACCGGTGACAGGGGGAGATGACAACGGGTGACAGGGGGGTGACACCGAGTGACAGCGGGTGATGGGGGGAGGTGACAGCGGGTGATATCGAGTGGTGGAGGAGGTGTCAACGGGTGACAGCGGGTGATGGGGGAGGTGACAACGGGTGACAAGGAGAGGTGACAGCGGGTGACAGCACGTGACGAGGGGAGGTAACAACGGGTGACGGAATGAGATGACAACAGGTGATGAGGGGGGGTGACAGCAGGTGATGGGGTGAGGGGACAACGGGTGACGGTGGCTGACGAGGGAGGTGACAGCGGGTGATGGGGGGAGGTGATAAGGGGAGATGACAACGGGTGACGGGGGAGGTGACAGAGAGTGACAGGGACAGGCGACCATGGGTGACAACAGGTGACAAGGGGAGGTGACAACGGGTGGCAGTGGGTGACGAGGGAGGTGACAATGGGTGACAGGGGAAGGTGACAATGGGTGACAGCGGGTGACAGGGAGGTGACAGAGTGACAAGGAGAGGTGACAATGGGTGACAACAGGTGACAAGGGGAGGTGACAGCGGGTGACAACAGGAGGTGACAACGGGTGACAGCAGGTGATGAGGGGAGGTGACAGCGGGTGACAACAGGAGGTGACAACGGGTGACAAGGGGAGGTGACAGCGGGTGACAAGGGGAGGTGACAGCGGGTGACAAGGGGAGGTGACAGCGGGTGACAACGGGAGGTGACAACGGGTGACGGGGAGGTGACAACGGGTGACAACAGGAGGTGACAACGGGTGACAGCGGGTGACGGGGGGAGGTGACAGCAGGTGACAAGGGGAGGTGACAACGGGTGACGGGGAAGGTGACAGAGAGAGGTGACAATGGGTGACAGCGGGTGACGAGGGGAGGTGACAACGGGTGACGGGGGGGGAGGTGACAACGGGTGACGGGGGGGAGGTGACAACGGGTGACGGGGGGGAGGTGACAACCGCGCACCTGGGGTGGCAGCGAGCGCAGCAGCTCCTCCAGGGGCAGCTCCCCCCCTTCGCTCTTCAGCCGCTCGGCGTCCGGCCCCACATCACCATCTGGGGGGGGGGGCACGTCAGCACCCATGGGTGGCACT
>NW_018364978.1:9362-10870 GCF_002078875.1 Numida meleagris
CACCAACCCCAACCCCAGGGCCACCAACCCCAACCCAATGGCCACCATGGGCCACCAACATCAACCCAAGGGCCACCAAGGAACACCAACCCCAACCCAAGGGCCACCAACGTCAACCCAGTGGCCACCAACGTCAACCCAAGGGCCATCAATGGCAACCCAGTGGCCACCAAGGGCCACCAACCCCAAGCCAAGGGCCACCAACCCCAAGCCAAGGGCCACCAAGGGCCACCAACGTCAACCCAAGGGCCACCAATGACAACCCAAGGGCCACCAACCCCAACCCAGTGGCCACCAAGGGCCACCAACCCCAACCCAAGGGCCACCAACGGCGACACAAGGGCCACCAACGGCGACCCAAGGGCCACCAGGGGCCACCAACCCCAACCCAATGGCCACCATGGGCCACCAACCCCAACCCCAGGGCCACCAACCCCAACCCAAGGGCCACTATTGCAACCCAGTGGCCACCAAGGGCCATCAATGTCAATCCAAGGGCCACCATCGCAACCCAGTGGCCACCAATGTCAACTCAGTGGCCACCAAGGGCCACCAACCCCAACCCAAGGGCCACCATGAGACATCAACCCCAACCCAATGGCCACAAAGGCCACCAACCCCAACCCAAGGGCCACCAACCCCAACCCAAGGGCCACCAACCCCAACCCAAGGGCCACCAACCCCAACCCAAGGGCCACCAACATCAACCCAAGGGCCACCAATGTCAACCCAAGGGCCACCAGGGGACACCAACCCCAACTTAATGGCCACCATGAGACACCAACCCCAACCCAAGGCCACCAACCCCAACCCAGGGGTCACCAACCCCAACCCAAGGGCCACCAACCCCAACCCAGTGGCCACCAAGGGCCACCAACCCCAACCCAATGGCCACAATGGCCACCAACCACAACCCAATGGCCACCATGGGCCACCAACGTCAACCCAAGGGCCACCAACGTCAACCCAAGGGCCACCAGGGGACACCAACCGCGACCCAATGGGCACCAACCACAACCCAAGGGCCACCATGGGCCACCAATGGCAACTCAACGGTCACCACGGGCCACCAAGCCCAGAATGGATCAGGACAGCTTGCCGAGCACCCATGGGTGCCATGCAGTCAGTAGCCACCCTGGGGCCCTCGGTAGCCCAGAATGGATTAGGACAGCTTGCCGAGCACCCATGGGTGCCACGCAGTCGGTAGCCACCCTGATAATGTTGTTAGCCCAGAACGGATCGGGACACCCGGCCGAGCACCCATGGGTGCTATGGAGTCGGTAGCCACCCCAGGGCCCTCAGTAGCCCAGATTGGACGGGGACACCTGGCCCAACACCCATGGGTGCCACACAGTCGGTAGCCACCCCGGGGCCCTCAGTAGGCCAGACTGGACGGGGACACCCGGCCGAGCACCCATGGGTGCCACGCAGTCAGTAGCCACCCCGGGGCCCTCGGTAGCCCAGAATGGATCAGGACAGCTTGCCGAGCACCCATGGGTGCCATGCAG
>NW_018364979.1:0-924 GCF_002078875.1 Numida meleagris
ACTGATGTCTCAAGGAAAAATGGCTGCTGTTCTGCTAGGAGCCTTGGTTGGTCAGTCATTATTTCGTCCCCTTGGTATAGTTATTTGTCAGGTCAAGAAACATTCCCACGTTTCCTAAGATTAAATTTGGGGGCCTTTCACCTCTGCAGCAATTTCGGATGTATATTGGCATCAGTGAAGACAACCTGCTCTTATCCTTCGCTTTCTGAAGGTGTGTGGTTTAACACAAAAAGCAACAGCAACCCAGGTCGGGTCTTGGACAGGGATGCTGTCTGTAGCAGCAGGAATGGTGCTTTTCCTCTCTCAAAAGATGCTATGACTCTCGGAAGGATCTTAAGCCACGTGCTTGCTTCTCTCCGATCTTCTCACTATACTCAGTTAAAGCCACAAGAGAGAATGAGGTGGCTACTTCTTCCTGCTTCTTCTATACACCTCCCTCCTCTCTGCCATCAGCAGGGATTAGAAGAAGCTGCCTGACTTGCGCCTTCACTGGAAACTCAGAAGGGGATGGTCTCCAATGCTTGCGGCCTAGAGAGCAAGGAACTGAAGTTAAACTTTGTGCTTGCCCCTTCCCTGTGTTCTAACCTCCATATAATCTTTTCTCTGCTTTCGATATAAAAGACTTTGCTCTCATTTCATGCCCCAAGGGAAGACTTACCACTTCTTCAGCCCGTTTAAATTAGTAGAGAAAGGAACCAAGATAGAATGAGTAATGGCTTATGTAAGTCCAAGCTGATAACAGGTATGTGCGCTTATGTGAGGCAGCTTTAAAACATGGTTAGGACATTGAAAACATTCACAAGACTTCTGTCCAGTAAAATGTAATCTTCCGTGCCCCTAATTAGAGAGTGGTTGCAGTCAGGACAGTGCAGAAAGACCTTCTGCGCTATTTTATTTCTGCTCACTGTATGCCATCGGTTAGCT
>NW_018364979.1:4663-5870 GCF_002078875.1 Numida meleagris
TTTCGAAAGAAAAACAAAAAGAAATACTGTTCGCTGCTCCACCTCCACAAAGCACCCAGGAGATGTTGGCGGAAAATATAGCATGGGAAGGGTTTCGAACTCCCTCAACCTCTGACTCTTTAAGGTCTTACTAAGAAGACGACTGGGACGGGGGGGACACAGATACAAGGGATCTAAGGGAAGTGCGTAATGCTAAGAGGATGATAATAGGGAAGAAAAAGGTATCCCCAAAGAAGAAGGTTAAATGGGTGGGATTTCAGCTTCCGGGTTTTTGGAAAGCAGCGGATATATCGACTGTGTAAGCGAAGGAATGTGTTCTTGAGGATTGCAATCTTAGCCTCAAGATTTTCCTAGTAAGTTGTGCTACCCAGTTCTAGCCCATTCTGGTGGGCACAGGGAATGGCATCCGTTAGACTTCAAGTTGATACTGCAGTTAAAACGGGCTGTTTCCGAGGGGGGCTATAATGTGCCCGGCTGCCCCAATGTTTCTGGACATGATTAGCAGGAGCGGGCCACTTATTTTTCATTGGAGACAATGTGTTCGAGCCTGCTTGACCCTCGCCCAAGTGCACTTTTGGGACACTCACCTCTGAGACGAGGCGGAGCGGCAAATATTACAGGCTCGGAACGATCCTAATCACCCACTACACGAGGTCTGAATAGAAATGCTTGTAGGGCAGGGGCCCTGGTTGGCTCCTCAGGATCAAGTCGGTCTGCCTGTAGCAGTACTGATGACAGCTGCAAGCATAGGGAGGAGTGCTTTTGAAAAAATGCGTTCAATTCCTTCGGGATCGCCAAGTTAACTTCATATAAATACTGGGAGCTGTGGGTGGTACTGCTGCCGGATGCAGTAGTGCACTACCTGTGGTACTTGAATGGGATAATGGAGGGACGACGAGACGCTCTGGCCCTTTGCTTCCTTTCATCCTTGACACACAGATCGCCTTGTTAGGCAGGGATGTGCTAGCAGCAGTCGGGCAATCATTCAGTTGGGTACCCCTTAAGGTTTTTAATGGGGCCACTGGGAAACTCCCTTGTTGGCGGTTAACTTGGAATTCCTATGATTAGATCTGGATCCTACAGTGGCCCATCTCTCAAGAAAAATTAACATCCTTACGTGAGTTGGTACAACGGGAGGTGAACCAAGGGCATTTGTTACCTTCCACTAGACCATGGAACAGTCCAGTGTTTCTGATCAGGAAAAAAT
>NW_018364979.1:8400-10818 GCF_002078875.1 Numida meleagris
AGAACGTTTCTGCCTGGCTGTCTGGACTCTTGTCCTCGACCGTAGGACTTTTTCTTCTGCTTTGCATATTTTCTTTATTTTTGCCACTCCTCCTCATATTCCTTGAACTTCGTTATGACAGAGTATAAGCCAGTGCCACAAGAGGATATTTAATCCACCTACAAGCTATTTGGAGCAACCGGGATAAGTGGGATACAATAGATGGGTTTTTCATTACCTTATGGCATAAAGTGGGGGGAGATGCGGAGTCACAGAAGTTTCTCGAATGAGGACTCCCCAGTAGCTGGGAAACGAATTGTTGTGTTGGAGCTTCTCCGTGGTTCGGGGTTTGGCGTTGCGATGCAACCAGTGCTGCATATCACCATTCAGAGGCACCCTCCTGTCTTGCATAACTTTGTCCCCTATGCAGGGACAAAGGAGACAGACACTTATTTTCAAGCTCCGAATGCCCACTTAATGCTGCGCAACAAAGCTACTTATACCCGTACACGCGATCGCCAGCCCTGGATATCCGTGACCTCCTGCTCCAGCCCAGGTGCTCACATGCACCACCCCCCACTTAATCCCACATCTCCCCCCTCTGTATGCACGAACATAAAAAACCCCTGTAAGTGTACCCCGCTTAGACCTGTTGCACCATCGAACCTCCCCTTTTTAACACTTCTTCAAACGGATCTTGGCACAAGCCCTGATAATCAGATATCAGCGGTTAACCTGTACCGTTCTTGAAACAATGTTCTTGATGATAACTTGCAGCAGCCGAAATATAATAGATAGTAAAAGGAGGCCTTCTCCGACGAGAAGTAGTGTCCATAAACCTGTGGTAGCGCGGGACGGTACCAAGAGAAGGGAGACGTTTATGTAGTCCCGATGATTAGACCACTCCGGCGTGTATCATTGCGCACAACAGCAAGGCATGGGGGCACAGTTCTAGACCGGTGGCTATTCCCTCGGATGCCACAGATATTGTGTATACCCCACACGCGCACTTTTGCCCAAAAGACAAACTCGTACCCCGGTCCATTGTCTATTTTCAGTTCTTGCGGTGCACCCATTACAGCCACCAGCAGACGTAAAAAAAAATACAGAGTAAGTGCACCGCGACAGCGCGCTACATACTGGGTACGCGGGGAATTGGTCACGACACTAGGGTAACCTGCTAGGGCATCGCTAGGAGCATTTCTTGCCTTAGCTGGATAGCATCCTAACTTAGTGAGAGTGGCTAAAGCTGAGCCGTGCTGTTTCAGNCCATAAACCTGTGGTAGCGCGGGACGGTACCAAGAGAAGGGAGACGTTTATGTAGTCCCGATGATTAGACCACTCCGGCGTGTATCATTGCGCACAACAGCAAGGCATGGGGGCACAGTTCTAGACCGGTGGCTATTCCCTCGGATGCCACAGATATTGTGTATACCCCACACGCGCACTTTCGCCCAAAAGACAAACTCGTACCCCGGTCCATTGTCTATTTTCAGTTCTTGCGGTGCCCCCATTACAGCCACCAGCAGACGTAAAAAAAAATACAGAGTAGGTGCACCGCGACAGCGCGCTACATACTGGGTACGCGGGGAATTGGTCACGACACTAGGGTAACCTGCTAGGGCATCGCTAGGAGCATTTCTTGCCTTAGCTGGATAGCATCCTAACTTAGTGAGAGTGGCTAAAGCTGAGCCGTGCTGTTTCAGGGTAGAGAGACAGGAAGCCTCAGGAGCAGAGACAAGCAAACCATGCACTCAAAGCTGCACAGAGGGTCATGAGTTCCATCCAGCATTCACACACAGGAATCCATTCTAGATAATCCTATAAGCAGGAATTAGAAACTCCGTACGCTAGTGCATTACCACTTATGAACCCTGAAAGGTGGCAAACCACCGGAAAGGAGAGAGAAGAAACACGCCAGCAGTGGATGGGGTAGGCAGCGCCAGCAGGGCGTCCCCTGCGTCAAAGTGCACTTCTCCTCTCTCACCCACCACAGACTCTCTCCTGCATTTATTCTTCTCAGGGTCTGCAGGGCTTTTTCCATTTGTACATTGCATCCGCGTGGCCAGTGCTTTATACAGAGCCAAAGTGGAACACCTGTTTTCAAAGCAAAATAAACTACCAAGGTCAGGTCTCTCCATGAAACCAAATATTTGCAGCTATAGACACTACTAACAGTTCCCTTACAACTATCAGAATACTTCGTTCTATCCCAAGATCATTCTTCATTGAGGGGCATTTGGGCCCCTGTTATAAGTGCCAATTGAAGGGACCATCATGCTACTTTTGAGGCACTTATCATTCATGCGAGGAGCGGCGTAGCCGGGTCTAGTAATGATGGATTTGGGTTTGGCCAATCCATGGGCGAGTCAGCCCCCTTGTGCCTGCCCTCAGTTTTGTGGACAAAGGAAGAAACAGCCCGGAGATTTCTGCTGGGGC
>NW_018364980.1:0-2244 GCF_002078875.1 Numida meleagris
TCTTTGTTCTCCATGGGGCGTTTGGGTGGGATTCCGCCCGTTTGGGTTCAGCCAAACTCTGCTTTTTTTGTAGGGCCGCGCCTCCAAAGCCCCCGAGGGCGGCCCCCGCAGCCGCCGTGGGGCGAGACCCCCCCTGAAAGCGGGCGAGGAAGAGGAGGAGGAGGAAGAGGAGGAGGAGGAAGAGGAAGAAGACGACGACGACGAGGAAGAGGAAGAGGGCAAGCCGGGCCCCGCCCCCTGTCAAGCCCCGCCCCCTTCCCCTCCCGCCCCGCCCCCTTCGCTTGACCAGCCCCTCCCATTGGACAAAGCCCCGCCCGTCACCCCCGAAGCCCCGCCCTCGCAGGGCCAAGCCCCGCCCACGGAGGGCGAAGCCCCGCCCCCTGTTGCCGAAGCCACGCCCACACAGCCCCAAACCCCGCCCCCAGAGAGCGTGGCCACGCCCACTGAAATACAGACCACGCCCCCTGCGGTCGAAGCCCCGCCCCCCGTGATGGAAGCCCCGCCTCCACCGACCGAAGCCACGCCCACCAGCAGCATGGCCACGCCCCCTCGTGAGGAAACCCCGCCCCCTTCCTCCCCCTCCCCCCTGCCGTTGGTGCAGGGGGCGGAGCCTGTGGCCCCGCCCACCGCAGAGGAGCCAATCCCGCTTCCCCTGAGCAAAGAGCCCGCCCCCGAGGGCGGAGCTATTGCGGATACCCCGCCCACAGACGAGGCCCCGCCCCCCTCCTCGCCCCGAGGGCGCAGCCAATCGTCTTCCTCCTCCTCGCCTGGCCCCGCCTCCTCCCGCGGAAGCTCCGCCTCCCCGCCGCCACGGGGGCGTGGCCAAAACGCTGAGGTGAGTGGGGGCGGGGCTAACGGGGGCGGCAGCCAATGGGATGCGGGCACAGCGGATGGACGGCCAATGGGGAAGTGGCAAACCGGAAGGGGTGGGAGTTATGGCTACGGGGCACCCCAAATCCCAACTGGGAGCCACTGGGGATCAACTGGGAGGTCCGGAACCCAACTGGGAGTGAACTGGGAGCCCCGGGATGCAACTGGTGCTAACTGGGAGTCGCGAAACCAAACTGGGAGTGAAAGGCAGCCCCCAGTCCCAACTGGGAGCCAGCGGGGAGCCCTGAAAGTCTATGGGGACCCAACTGGGAGACCCCAGAGCTAAACTGGGAGTCAACTGGGAGCCCCACAAGCAAACTGGGAGCCAATGGAAGGCCCCAGTATTAACTGGGACGAACTGGAGCCCCAGGATCGGAGTGGGAGGCACTGGGGGTCTACAAAACCTAACTGGGACCAAACTGGGAGCCAATGGGGAAGCGTGAAAGTCATGGAGGACCCAACTGGGAGTCCCAGAATTAAACTGGGATGCAGTGGGGAGCCCCTAAATGCAACTGGGAGCCAACTGGGAGCCAGGGGAGGGCCCCAGTCCCAACTGGGTCCAACTGGGAGCCCCAGAACCCAACTGGGAGGCAACTGGGAACCCCCCCCTCCCCCCCAAACCCCAACTGGGGGGCACTGGGCGCCCCCTGACCCAGCTCTTTCCATAGGACGAGCAGCCGGAGCCGACCCCAGCAGCGACCCCCAAGTGAGTGCGCGGTGCTATGGGGCGGTTGTGGGGCACTGTGGGGTGACGGTGGGGCTGCGTCAGGCAGTTATGGGGCGCTGCGGGGGGGTTACGGGGTACTGGGGGGGCTCTGGGGCAGTTGTGGGGTGCTGTGGGGCAGTAATGGCGCTCTGGGGGTTGTTACTGGGAGTTATGGGGCAGTTGCAGGGCTTTGTGGGGTGGTTATGGGGCACTACGGGGAGGTTATTAGAATTTATGGGGCAGTTTTGGGGTGCTATGGGGCAGTAATGGCGCTCTGTGGGGCACTGTAGGGGGTTATGGGGCAACGTGGGGCTCTGTGGGGCAGTTATGGGGCTCTGTGGGGCAGTTATTAGCATCTGGGGGCAGGTATGGGGCACTGTGGGGCAACACGCTTCTCATTATGGGGTCTCTATGATCCTCTCTATGGTCTTTTGGTCCTCCCTGTGGGTCCTCCTGTCTCTAGGGGGTCCTTCCTATGTGATCTCTATGGGCCCTCCATGGGTCCTCTCTATGATCCTCTCTATGGTCTTTTGGTCCTCCCTGTGGGTCCTCCTGTGTCTAGGGGGTCCTCCCTATGTGATCTCTATGGGCCCTCCATGGGTCCTCTCTATGATCCTCTCTATGGTCTTTTGGTCCTCCTTATGTGATCTCTATGGGCCCTCCATGGG
>NW_018364980.1:5420-6786 GCF_002078875.1 Numida meleagris
ATGGGATCTATGAGGTGAATGGGGAGCTGTGGGGTGATGTGTGGGGCAGAGCCAGGAATGAATGGGGCTGAATGGGGATCTATGGGGCATGAATGGGATCTATGGGGAATGAATGGGGCTGAATGGGGATCCATGGGGCACAAGTGGGATCTATGGGGTGAATGGGGAGCTGGGGGGCGATGTGTGGGGCAGGGTGAGGGATGAATGGGGATCTATGGGGCACAAGTGGGATCTGTGGGGTGAATGGGGATCTATGGGGCATAAGTGGGATCTATGGGGCTGAATGGGAATCTATGGGGTTCTGTGGGGCACAAATAGGGATCTATGGGGCTGAATGGGAATCTATGGGGCACAGATGGGGCTGTATGGGGTGAATGGGGAGGTGTGGGGCGATGTGTGGGGCAGAGTGGGGAATGAATGGGGCTGAATGGGGATCTATGGGGCAGAAATGGGATCTATGGGGCTGAATGGGGAACTGTGGGGCACAAGTGGGGCTCTATGGGGTGAATGGGGAGCTGTGGGGCGATGTGTGGGGCAGGGCGAGGAATGAATGGGGATCTATGGGACACAAATGGGGTCTATGGGGCTGAATGGGGATCTATGGGGCACAAGTGGGATCTATGGGGGATGAATGGGGAGCTGTGGGGTGATGTGTGGGGCAGGGCGGGGAATGAATGGGAATCTATGGGGCACAAATGGGGTCTATGGGGCTGAATGGGGATCTATGGGGCACAAGTGGGATCTATGGGGTGAATGGGGAGCTGGGGGGCGATGTGTGGGGCAGGGTGAGGGATGAATGGGGCTGAATGGGCATCTATGGGGTAGAAATGGGATCTATGGGGCTGAATGGGGATCTATGGGGCACAGGTGTGATCTATGGGGGATGAATGGGGAGGTGTGGGGTGATGTGTGGGGCAGAGCGAGGGATGAATGGGGATCTGTGGGGCTAAATGGGGATCTATGGGGTTGAATGGCTATCTATGGGGCACAAATGGGATCTATGGGGAATGAATGGGGTGCTGTTGGGCGATGTGTGGGGCAGAGCAGGGAATGAGTGGGGCTGAATGGGGATCTATGGGGCACAAATGGGATCTATGGGGTGAATGGGGAGCTGTGGGGCGATGTGTGGGGCAGGGCGGAGAATGAATGGGGATCTATGGGGCGTAAGTGGGATCTATGGGGCTGAATGGGAATCTATGGGGCACGAATAGGGCTCTATGGGGATGAATGGGGATCTGTGGGGCACGAATAGGGCTCTATGGGGATGAATGGGGATCTATGGGGCGCTGTGGGGCTCTATGGGGCACAAATGGGATCTATGGGGCGCAACCAGGGAGCTGTGGGGCACCAGAGGGGTGTGTGGGGC
>NW_018364980.1:7894-8941 GCF_002078875.1 Numida meleagris
GATACCACTTGTGGGGCAGGAAGAGAAACCCAATGCCACTTAGGGGGCAAAGAGCAGCCCCCAGTGCCACTTATGGGGCAGAGACGGATCTCCATCACCACTTATGGGGCAGAGGCCGACCCCCATCGTCACTTATGGGGCAGCCGTGGATCTCCTTCCCCCACTTATGGGGCAGAGGCCGACCCCCAGCGCCACTTATGGGGCAGGAACGGAACCCCAACGCCACTTATGGGGCAGAGAGCGACCCCCAGTGCCACTTATGGGGCAGCCACGGACCTGTAACCCCACTTATGGAACAGAGACTGACCCCCAACTCCATCTATGGGGCAGAGAGCGTCCCCCACTTCCACTTATGGGGCAGAGAGCAACCCCCAGTGCCACTTATGGGGCAGCCACGGACCTATAACCCCACTTATGGGGCAGAGACTGCCACCTCATGCCACTTATGGGGCAGACAGCGACCCCCAATGCCACTTATGGGGCAGCCACGGACCTCCTAACCCCACTTATGGGGCAGAGACTGACCCCTCATGCCACTTGTGGGGCAGACAGCGCCCCCCATCGCCACTTATGGGGCAGGAACAGCCCCCCAATGCCACTTATGGGGCAGACAGCGACCCCCATTGCCACTTATGGGGCAGCCACGGACCTCCTAACCCCACTTATGGGGCAGAGAGCAACCCCCAACTCCATCTATGGGGCAGAGACTGACCCCCATCGCCACTTATGGGGCAGAGAGCGACCCCCACTTCCACTTATGGGGCAGAGAGGACCCTCACTTCCACCTATGGGGCAGAGAGCGACCCCCATTGCCACTTATGGGGCAGCCACGGACCTCCTCACCCCACTTCTGGGGCAGAGACTGCCGCCTCATGCCACTTGTGGGGCAGCGAGCGCCCCCCATCGCCACTTATGGGGCAGGAACAGCCCCCCAATGCCACTTATGGGGCGCCGGGACCCCCCCCACACACCGCCCCCTCCCCCCAACTTATGGGGCCGGAGACCCACGGAAGTCCCGCGTCGCTGGGAACCAATGGGAGCGGCGGG
>NW_018364981.1:0-1136 GCF_002078875.1 Numida meleagris
GAGCTCAGCCCACCTGGCCACTAATGAGGATGGGGGCTAATGAACTGAGCTGCCCATCTCCGTGCAATGAGCTGAGCCCACCCGGCCACTAATGAGGAGGGGGGCTAATGAGCTCAGCCCACCTGGCCACTAATGAGGAGGGGGGATAACGAGTTCAGCCCACCCGGCCACTAATGAGGACGGGGGCTAATGAGCTGAGCTGCTCACCTCTGTACAATGAGCTCAGCCCACCCAGCCACTAATGAGGAGGGGGGATAACGAGCTGAGCCCACCCGGCCACTAATGAGGATGGGGGCTAACGAGTTCAGCCCACCTGGCCATTAACAAGGGCTAATGAGCTCAGCCCACCTGGCCACTAATGAGGACGGGGGATAACGAGCTGAGCCCACCCGGCCACTAATGAGGAGGGCGGTAATGAGCTGAGTCCACCTGGCCATTAATAAGGATGGAAGCTAATGAGCTGAGCCCACCCGGCCACTAATGAGGAGGGGGGATAACGAGCTCAGCCCACCTGGCCATTAATGAAGATGGGGGCTAACGAGCTGAGCTGCCCACCTCCATGCAATGAGCACAGCCCACCTGGCCACTAATGAGGATGGGGGATAACGAGCTCAGCCCACCTGGCCACTAATGAGGAGGGCGGCTAATGAACTCAGCCCACCTGGCCACTAATGAGGATGGGGGATAAAGAGCTGAGCTCACCTGACCACTAATGAGGATAGGGGCTAATGAGTTCAGCCCACCTGGCCATTAATGAGGATGGGGGCTAATGAGCTCAGCCCACCTGGCCACTAATGAGGATGGGGGCTAACAAGCTCAGCCCACCTGGCCACTAATGAGGAGGGGGGCTAATGAGCTCAGCCCACCTGGCCACTAATGAGGATGGAGGCTAATGAGCTCAGCCCACCTGGCCACTAATGAGGCCGGGGGCTAACGAGCTGTCCGCAGTGGCGCACCAGTTCCTTCCTCTCATTTAACAAACGCAGCGCTAACGACGCAGCGCTAACGAGCTCCGCTCCTTACCTCCTCCTCCTCCTCCGAGCCGCTCTCCTCGCTGTCAGATCTCGGGGCCACCTCGTACCTAATTACACGCAGCTGCTAATTACCGACCCACACCACAACAGTTCCAGAAGCCC
>NW_018364981.1:4771-6302 GCF_002078875.1 Numida meleagris
GGTTGGGTTGGAAGGGTCCTGGAAGGTGACAGAACCATGGACTGGTTGGGTTGGAAGGGTCCTGGAAGGTCACAGAACCGCGGGAGGGTGGCAGAGGTCGGGCTGGCCAGGTCCTGGCAGGTGACAGAACCGCGGGAGGGTGGCAGAGGTCGGGCTGGCCAGGTCCTGGCAGGTCAGAGGCGGGCCGCTCACTCGATGATGTGCCGCGCGTCCACCTCGGAGACGTCGTCGCTGTCGGGATCCGGGATTTTCTTCTTCTCCTCCACGGGCAGCGCGGGCTGGGCCGGCTGCGGCTGCTCCTCCTCCTCCTCCTGCCATGGGAACAGCGCGCTAACGAGCAACGGCTAACGAGCTCGGCCCGCCCGGCCGCTAATGAGGACGGGGGGATAACGAGCTGAGCCCACCCGGCCGCTAATGAGGATGGGGGCTAACGAGTTCAGCCCACCTGGCCATTAACAAGGGCTAATGAGCTCAGCCCACCTGGCCACTAATGAGGATGGGGGCTAATGAACTGAGCCCACCTGGCCACTAATGAGGAGGGGGGATAACGAGCTTGGCCCACCTGGCCACTAATGAGGAGGGGGGATAACGAGCTGAGCCCACCCAGCCACTAATGAGGACGGGTGCTAACGAGCTCGGCCCACCCGGCCGCTAATGAGGACGGGGGGATAACGAGCTGAGCCCACCCGGCCGCTAATGAGGAGGGGGGCTAATGAGCTGAGCTGCCCACCTCCGTGCAATGAGCTGAGCCCACCCGGCCACTAATGAGGACCGGCCTAACGAGCTCAGCCCACCCGGATGCTAATGAGGAGGGGGGATAACGAGCTGAGCCCACCTGGCCACTAATGAGGATGGGGGATAACGAGCTCAGCCCACCTGACCACTAATGAGGAGGGGGGATAACGAGCTCAGCCCACCCGGCCATTAATGAGGAGGGGGGATAATGAGCTCAGCCCACCTGGCCACTAATGAGGACGGGGGATAACGAGCTCAGCCCACCCAGCCACTAATGAGGATGGGGGATAACGAGCTCAGCCCACCCGGCCATTAATGAGGAGGGGGAATAACGAGTTCAACCCACCTGGCCATTAACAAGGACAAGGGCTAATGAGTTCAGCCCACCCGGCAACTAATGAGATGGGGGATAACGAGCTCAGCCCACCTGGCCACTAATGAGGAGGGGGGCTAATGAGCTCAGCCCTCCCGGACGCTAATGAGGACCGGCCTAACGAGATCAGCCCACCTGGCCACTAATGAGGACAGGGGATAACAAGCTGAGCTGCCCACCTCCATGCAATGAGCTGAGCCCACCTGGCCACTAATGAAGAGGGGGGATAACGAGCTCAGCCCACCTGGCCACTAATGAGGATGGGGGCTAATGAACTGAGCCCACCTGGCCACTAATGAGGAGGGGGGATAATGAGCTGAGCCCACCTGGCCACTAATGAGGATGGGGGCTAATGAGCTCAGCCCACCTGGCCACTAATGAGGAGGGGGGATAACGAGCTCAGCCCACCTGGCCACTAATGAG
>NW_018364981.1:10152-12853 GCF_002078875.1 Numida meleagris
GGATGGCCACCAAACCTCAATGGATGGCCACCCCAACAGATGGCCACTAAACCCCCATGGATGGCCACCAAACCCCCATGGATGGCCACCAAACCCCCATGGATGGCCACCAAAACTCCCAATGAATGGCCACCAAAGCACCATGGATGGCCAAGAGAACTCCCAATGGATGGCCACCTGAACAGATGGCCACCAAACCCCAACAGATGGCCACCAAAACTCCCCATGGATGGCCACCCCAACAGATGGCCACCAAACCCCAACAAACGGCGACCAAACCTCAATGGATGGCCAACAAAACTCCCCATGGATGGCCACCAAACCCCAACAGACGACCACCAAGCCCCAATGGATGGCCCCAAACCCCAACGAATGGCCACCAAACCCCAACGGATGGCCACCAAACCCCAACGGATGGCCACCAAACCCCATGGATGGCCACCAAACCCCAATGGATGGCCACCAAACCCCAACGGATGGCCACCAAAACTTCCAATGGATGGCCACCCCAACAGACGACCACCAAAACCCAACAGATGGCCACCAAACCCCAATAGATGGCCACCAAAACTTGCAATGGATGGCCACCCCAACGGATGGCCACCAAACCCCCATGGATGGCCACCAAACCCCAATGGATGGCCACCAAAACTCCCAATGAATGGCCACCAAACTTCAATGGATGGCCAAGAGAACTCCCAATGGATGGCCACCCCAACAGATGGCCACCAAACCTCAATGGATGGCCACCAAACCCCAATAGATGGCCACCAAACCTCAATGGATGGCCAAGAGAGCTCCCAATGGATGGCCACCCCAACAGATGGCCACCAAACCTCAATGGATGGCCACCAAACCCCAGCAGATGGCCACCAAAGCCCCATGGATGGCTGAGAGAACTCCCAATGGCTGGCCACCCCAGCAGATGGCCACCAAACCCCAATGGATGGCCAAGAGAACTCCCAATGGATGGCCACCCCAACAGATGGCCACCAAACCTCAATGGATGGCCACCAAAGCCCCATGGATGGCCAAGAGAGCTCCCAATGGACGGCCATCCCAGCAGATGGCCACCAAACCCCAACAGATGACCACCAAACCCCAATAGATGGCAAAGAGAGCTCCCAATGGATGGCCACCCCAACAGATGGCCACCAAACCCCAATGGACGGCCACCAAACCCCAACAGATGGCCACCAAACCCCAACAGAAGGCCACCAAACCTCAACGGATGGCCACCAAACCGCAATAGATGGCCACCAAAACTCCCAGTGGATGGCCACCCCAACAGATGGCCACCAAACCCCAACGGATGACCACCAAACCCCAACGGATGGCCNCTTAAGGTGGCACCTGAACATCTGGAGAGCCCTGGGGGTCCTTAAGGTGGCACCTGAACATCTCGAGACCCCCTGAATATTTGGAGACTCCTGGGTGTCCTTAAGGTGGCACCTGAACATCTGGAGAGCCCTGGGGGGCCTTAAGGTGGCACCTGAACATCTGGAGAGCCCTGTGCATCCTTAAGGTGGCACCTGAACATCTGGAGAGCCCTGGGGGTCCTTAAGGTGGTACCCGAACATCTGGAGACCAACTGGGTGCCCTTAAGTTGGCACCCGAACATCTGGAGACCCCTGGGGGTCCTTAAGGTGGCACCTGAACATCTGGAGAGCCCCATGTGTTCTTAAAGTGGCACCTGAACATCTCGAGACCCCCTGAATATTTGGAGACCCCTGGGCGTCCTTAAGGTGGCACCTGAACATCTGGAGACCCCTGGGCGTCCTTAAGGTGGCACCTGAACATCTGGAGAGCCCTGGGGGTCCTTAAGGTGGCACCTGAAGAACCAGGGAACCCCCCCCCCCGTGCATCCTTAAGGTGGCACTTGAACATCTGAAGACACTTGTGCATCCTTAAGGTGGCACCTGAACATCTGGAGACCCCTGGGCATCCTTAAGGTGGCACCTGAACATCTGGAGATCCCTGTGCATCCTTAAGGTGGCACCTGAACATCTGGAGACCCCTGGGCATCCTTAAGGTGGTCCCTGAACATCTGGAGATCCCTGGGTGTTCTTAAGGTGGCACCTGAACATCTTTAGATCCCTGTGCATCCTTAAGGTGGCACCTGAACATCTGGAGAGCCCCGGGGGTCCTTAAGGTGGCACCTGAACATCTGAAGACACTTGTGCATCCTTAAGGTGGCACCTGAAAATCTGGAGAGCCCCGGGTGTCCTTAAGGTGGCACCTGAACATCTGGAGACCCCTGGGCGTCCTTAAGGTGGCACCTGAACATCTGGAGACCCCTATGTGTTTTTAAGGTGGCACCTGAACATCTCGAGACCCCCTGAATATTTGAAGACCCCTGGGTGTCCTCATGGTGGCACCTGAACATCTGGAGACCCCTGTGCGTCCTTAAGGTGGCACCTGAACATCTGGAGAGCCCTGGGGGTCCTTAAGGTGGCACCTGAACATCTGGAGAGCCCCATGTGTTCTTAAGGTGGCACCTGAAGAACCAGGAACCCCCCCGTGCGTCCTTAAGGGGGCACGTGAACATCTGGAGAGCCCTGGGGGTCCTTAAGGTGGCACCCGAAGAACCAGGGAACCCCCCCCCCCTCCTTAAGGTGGCACCTGAACATCTGGAGAGCCCTGGGGGTCCTTAAGGTGGCACCTGAACATCTCGAGACCCCCTGAATATTTGGAGACTCCT
>NW_018364981.1:19337-20375 GCF_002078875.1 Numida meleagris
CCATCCCATGCTTCCAGGACCTTCAAGGACCCTTCCAACCCAACCATCTGATGCTTGCAGGACCTTCAAGGACCCTTCCAACTCAGCAATCCCATGCTTCCAGGACCTTCAAGGATCCTTCCAACCCAACCATCCCATGCTTCCATGACCTTCAAGGACCCTTCCAACCCAACCATCCCATGGTTCCATGACCTTCAAGGACCCTTCCAACCCAACCATTCCATGATTCCATGACCTTCAAGGACCCTTCCAACCCAACCCAACCACTCCACCATTCCATGACCTTCAAGAACCCATCCAACCCATCCACTCCACCATCCCATGACCTTCAAGGACCCTTCCAACCCAACCACTCCACCATCCCACGACCTTCAAGGACCCTTCCAACTCAACCACTCCATGCTTCTACGACCTTCAAGGATCCTTCCAACCCAACCCAACCCCTCCATGATCCCATGACCTTCAAGGATCCTACCAGCCCAACCATTCCATGGTTCTACGACCTTCAAGAACCCATCCAACCCAACCACTCCACCATCCCACGACCTTCAAGGACCCTTCCAACCCAACCATTCTATGCTTCTATGACCTTCAAGGACCCTTCCAACCCAACCCAACCATTCCATGGTTCTACGACCTTCAAGAACCCAACCACTCCACCATCCCATGACCTTCAAGGACCCATCCAACCCAACCACTCCACCATCCCACGACCTTCCAGGACCCTTTCAACCCAACCACTCCCCGATCCCACGACCTTCCAGGACCCTTCCAACCCAACCACTCCATGCTTCTACGACCTTCAAGGATCCTTCCAACCCAACCCAACCCCTCCATGATCCCATGACCCTCAAGGACCCATCCAACCCAACCACTCCATGGTCCCATGACCCTCAAGGACCCTTCCAACCCAACCCAACCATTCCACGGTTCTATGACCTTCAAGAACCCATCCAACCCAACCACTCCATGATCCCACGACCTTCAAGGACCCTTCCAACCCAACCATTCCAATATTCTATGACCCTTAAGAACCCA
>NW_018364981.1:27033-27498 GCF_002078875.1 Numida meleagris
GCTTCTCGGTGATGCGCGCCTCCCGCAGCGACTGCCGCTTGCTGCGCTTGTAGGCCTTGGCGTTCAGCGCCGTCTCCAGCGCCGTGTCGCGCCGCATGCACACCACCACCTCCTGCCGCAGCTGCCGGGGACCCCACGGCGTTCAAGGGACGAGCCCCCCCCCGGCCCCACGCCGCCCCACGCCGCCCCACGTACCTGTCTCTGGAAGTT
Organism: Numida meleagris; assembly: GCF_002078875.1. Lineage (NCBI taxonomy): Eukaryota > Metazoa > Chordata > Aves > Galliformes > Numididae > Numida > Numida meleagris. Next base: position 27,244 of record NW_018364981.1, read on the forward strand.
GAGGAGCCGCAGGGCTTTCAGCTCGATGGTGGCTTTGGTTCTCAGGTCGCCGGCCAGCGAGCCGGGCAGGTTCTCCAGCTCCTGGATGCGGTGGGCGATGCGCGCCTGCAGCCTGAGCCGGACGGGACCCGGGGGGGGGAGCTCAGGGTGGGCGCCGGGACGAGCGGGCAAGAACCGCGCGGATCCAACCCGGCCCCACGGGGAATTACGGATCCTGCCAACCCAACTACTCCATGGCTCTGTGATCTGCCAGGA
>NW_018364982.1:0-2198 GCF_002078875.1 Numida meleagris
GTATTTGTTAATGTAGTGACACGTGACACTGATCTTTAAAACTTCATTAAAAAGGTAAATCCAACTATCATAGTATTACCAGTTTGAAGATTTTATATATATATGTATACATACACACACTTATATGTGAAATTAAAGATACAAGACAGTGTACATATATGGATAAATGTTATAGAAAGGCCAGATTACTGCTTGGCAGTGTTAGCTTTTAAAAATAGTGGGGTTTTGTTTTAGTTCTGGGCAGTTGCTCAGCTGTCAATCAAAAATCTTGTTATACATGAGTCTGATGTCAGATCAATATTTGACAAGAGTTTTGACTGGCAGGACAAATTGTTAGACATGGATGTAGTGCCACATCCATGTATAACAAAGTCCATGTAGAACAGCTGCCAGTGATAGAATCCTGTCATTCATATGCTATCATAACAGTTAGAACAGCTCTCCTAGATCTCATGTGTTAAGTAACTACATCAGCCTGAATCTCATCTGAAACCCTAAACGAAACCATTTAAAATTCGGGAGTTCAATTGAAGATGTCAGGAATTCTGGAGTGTTGGTACTTTTTGGTTTACCATTTCTAGAAATGTTATTTATTTCTCTCCTTGGATCTCTGCAATACAGAAATATTAATGTTCTGTTTTACTCCTGTTTAAGACATGGAAATGTGTGAGGTGAATGTTGTTGTGCTTAACTAGTGAGACAATCTATTCATTGCTATCAGAGCAGGAGGTTTGGTAGCAAGAAGTGAAAGGAGGAGGAAAGGGATGTATGTCTGCTACATCTTAAATCTTAAGTCAAATCACCATGAAGATATGCACAAAGAACATTTCAAATTCATCAACAGTATAGAAACTATATGTTATGCCACATCTACTGGGAAATCTATAGAATTATTAAACTATAGAGTTATGATACTGTGAAATCTATAGAATTATAGATTTCATTTAAATACCTGAGGCTTTTCCATGCTGCCTATCACCATGACAACTTATCAAGGACTGTCTTCTTTCTCTGAGCACAGCCCATGAAATGCTAATATCAAACTCAGACTTAGTCCAATCTGCAAACATTTACATCGAGCTATTAAAATCTCAAACCTCCAGTAATACTGTATTCAAGAAGGATGACTTCCCAGCATGTGTATATTCAGCGCGCGCACACACACACACACACAACTCTAATCTTAATATTTAAGTAGGTACTTTAGCCTTAAATGTGGTCTTCTTAAATTAGGTAACTTTACATCTCTCTCAGAGGTAGGACTAGTTATTTTATGTTTCAGGTACATTTGAAATTCACGCAAAGAACTAATATTAACAGCTAGTAAAATAGAGTGGATTTTGGTCTGAGAAAAAGTAAATTTTCATAATCTCACAGCAATACTACAAACAAGGATTTGGATGAGAAATGAAGTATCCTTTACCTAAGGAATATTCTGAAACATATTTGGGTGCACAAATATTACTTCTGGCTCTAGAAATAAGTCAATTTTTTAACACCTCTACTTTTATCAAGCATTTCATTGTGACGGTTATGAACTTGATCCCAAATCTTTTCATATTCCATGACTTTGTACTAGGTTCAGAACCAAATCTCATGTATGCTGCATTGCATTAAGAATAAGACTGACTACACAGTGTTTCCTGGTGCCAAGACGTTTGTCCAAAGCTGAATTGGAAAATAGTCTACTTTTTTCATCAAAAATATGAGGATTTTCTCTGGAGCTCCAGTAAGTAACCATGGATCTTGTCAAGCCTTGAAGTCTCTCACTGTACAAGAAAGCGTAGCTACTGAAGTCCTATGACAAAGCTAGTTCTGAAGGGATGACTTGCTGCAGGGATACTACAACATGAGATAAGGAGAACAAGGCAATGAAAATGCTGTAATTCCATAAAAGTAAAATACAAAAAGTCATGTAAAACCCCTACACTGTGACTTTCAGTGTCCACCTTAGATGCACTTGTGCTCAAACCTCTCTACTTCCCAAAAAAGGAGCAGGGAGTTAACCTGTTACATACAGTTTTCCTTAATAGAGACCTATAGTTCTTTGCAGGATTATTTTACAGTAGCAGCAGATTCCCAAAATTGCTTTATCCATATTTCTGAATTATACAGTTTAACACATTCATTTTATTACCCTACTAAATTGTGGGAGATTTATTGATAAGCCTGTTTTCGGTTACCATACATACCTTGTA
>NW_018364982.1:4504-6293 GCF_002078875.1 Numida meleagris
TTTGAAAGCAGAAGAAATACCTGCAGTTGCTGAAAATGAGTGTGTCAGCTTATCCTACATGTTCATAATCTATATGTTCCAAATAACTACAGAAGGATCCAGAAATAATTTTTCTTCTTTACATTTTGAGGTCACATTTTTAGACATTAATAACCATATTCAGAGAATGGAATTCACGTCACTTAAAATATGTAAAATGTAAATTGTCAATTCTGAACTAGACTCACCTTAGTGGTACTAAAGAGAACTGTTATGTCTGAGGTGTGATTTAAGTGGGCAGACTGAGATAAATTCATCTTACAAGTAACTATTTCTCTCCACTGACTTTACAAATATCCTAAGCTGACCATCCAAGACTATCAAATGAATCCTTCCCTGAAACAAAGTACCATGATGCACTGGAAAAGCAAAAGCTTTGTCTCCACAAGATCTCAGAAGCAGATAAAATTAGGTATTTATCTTATAGTACTAGCTTTCACCTAGTAGTAAGAGAAAGGTTCGGCTTGTAATTATGCTGATCAAGATGCTTCAAAGAAACAATCACTTATGAACAAGCTACAAACATCTGATTCACCTCTCCTCATCAGATTTGTTTTCTGTTTTTCTCCAAACTACAGACTTTGTTTTAATTTCTGGACTCCTACATTCTCAATAGCTCCAACTCTGTAAGTTGATTCATACATTTCCCGCACTTAGTCTTTGAAATCTTTGGTGGATTGGAAATATGAGCTTGAGGATATCCAGGACTCATGTCTCTCACTTGGTGGTCACTGCTCCAGCCACTGAACTACTATGCAGACCAAAAGAAGTAAGCAGCTGCTCTACGGCCAATTGTGTTTTGAAAAACTGGACAGCTCTGCCATCTTGGTATCTCAGGCACATTCTTTTTTAGTCCAACTGCTCCAGGAACATCAGTAAAGTTAGGCAACTTCTCTAATAAGATGAATCACAGTAAAGCTTAGAAGGAAGTTAAACATCTGTTTCCACATAATAATGTACTTCTAGTGTTCATAGAAGCCACATATTAGCTCACATAAGTTATATGTATACCTAGCCAATTAACTAAGCTCAAATCTTTTCTCTGATATTGATTCCAAGAAACATAGAAATATTAATTAAAATCTTCATTCTCCCAAAAGAGTATGACTGACTCTGGATTATCTACTAGGAATGATTCTAGCCTCTCTTCAGTTCTTAACAAGTCTGAGAATTGTATGGGATAATATAATACCATTGAGGAAGTATTAACTAATAACAACTATAACAAAATAATAATTAATTATTAATAAGTAATTTAAACAATTATATTGTGCTCAGGAGCCAATATCAACATATCACAGAGGAAGTTTTTGTTGTAAAATGAAGAAACTATTGATCATGTGAACTTTTGTGATTAAATATTTCTGAAAGGCAATTTTATGAGACATCCCCTTACCTTTAAAACTAGGCTGTTTGATACACTTTCCTGGAAAAAAAAGCCAATTCTTACAGAAAAAATTCTCCAAATCTCATTTCAATCAGTAGATACAGCCATGGAGGAGATATCAAGGCACACGTATCAGACAGTATAAGACTTAAGAGCAGCAATGAAAGAGCTGTTAATTCATTTATGAGCTTAAGTCTGACTGAAAGCCAATTGTTTTTTGACTGCTGAATTGTTCAGTTTAGCCATAGCACAAGGACATCTGCCCATGGTCCTTGGCAGTCCGCTCTAGCTAGCACTGCTTGAGCAGGTGGGCTGGGCAAGGTGACCTCCAGAGCTCCTTTCTAAGTGATTCATTCTGTGATT
>NW_018364982.1:8508-10349 GCF_002078875.1 Numida meleagris
GGGAAGGGAAGGAAAAGAAAAGGAAGGACAGGGAAAGCAAATTTAGCAAAAAGAAAATGATAGTGTAATCATAACGGCCCCAAGCACTAAAGATTTTTTTATCAAGTTAAAAAAAAAAATTGCAGTTAAACATGGGAAGTTCAAATTAAATATTTAATGAAAAGAATATTACTTTGCTGACTGAAACAAACTAGATAGCACAGCTAAAAATCAAAGCCCTACTGCCTACTTATGCTTTGTCGTTGCCTTAAGACTACCCACAGAGAACACTGCTGAACTTAGACTTCGCAGGTTTTGTCTTAAACTGTGAATTTCCGTGCTTTGGTAGTTGAGGCCAGTCAACCTGCTTTTCATATTGCTTTTTAGGTGAATATTTCTAAGGCCAAATCTGTTTTAAATGGAAATTGTGATAGTATTTCTACAATAGCAAACAAAATGTTTTAGATAGCAGAGCACCTTCTCAAGTACGACAAGAACACATGGAAAGCAGCCAACCCGATGATCCACACACACCTGTTAAGACTGCTGAAGTAGAATAGAAGATAATGTTGTATTAGGCAAAAAACGGAGCGTTCGGGATGTAACGCGGAAGGCCCTTCCCCATTTCGCTTGCTATTGGTTGTCCTACTTACTTGAACCCGTGATGTAAGAAGGAGAGGCTGTACCTCTTTGTTTTGATAACGAACTACATGACCACCCTGTACATGGGTTTTCGGAAGTGGGTGGAAAGAGCGCGATATTCAATATGATTGGCCAGTAGCCCATGTGAGCTTCTGGAACAGTCTAGTAAAAGATAAGAAATACTATATAGTTCTGTAACTTTTACCAATAAACGCCGTTTTGCTGTTCATCATATTGGTGCCTATATGCAGTATTTGGCCCGGACCAGACTTTTGGTCTCAGTGTGCGAGGACGAAATACAAAGGGTTGCCTGCGTTCAGCTACAAGATAAGCAAAGGAAGCAGAGCAGAGCATGGAAAATCAGCAGGTTTCCAAAAAGGTTGAAAAATACACGCGTCTTTTTCTTCTTCTTCCTTTTTTATTTTTTTATTTTATATTCTCTCTCGGGTACTAACCATAACTTCAAGCAGAAAAATAATAAACTGAATCTAAAGATTTATTACATTCCACTCAGTTTGATATTTTATCTGAGGCAGTGCATTGGTTGTGTGTTTTGAACGTGGCTATAGTTTGACCTAAGAGTTGGGATTGTCCCATACGATCCCCTTTCTGATATACTTTTTTTAAAGAACAATTGTATTGACATATGAAACCAACATCAAAAAAGACCCCAATATTTCTTCTTCCAAGAAGAATTAGTTCCTGCCGTATACTATACTGGTGGGACTAAAGACACTATTCTGTGTTCAGAGAGCACAACTAATCCTTAAGCCTCATCAGAGACTGAAAACCTTTGCTGTTCAAACAGTAAGCACAGAAGCAACAAGCTGATGATACGAAAAAGCAGATTAACTCATTGAGTACTTGGATATATACTAGGATGCTAAAAATAACCAGAAGCAAAGTCTCTTTTATTCTTTTGATGGAATACGTATAAATGTAACCAGGAACTTTTTCTGAATTGATGTAATTTTTTTTTTTTGCAATAAATTATATTTTAAAGACCTTTCCCTTAAATATTTTTTTCACATAATTTTTTGTTTGTCTGTTTGTTTATTATCTACATTTATTTTAAACACTTTCTCTTTCTGGTCTCTGATTCCCACTCTTGGAATTTGGAGTCATTGTAGGTAATAGCATGACAGCTATGGCAGTTCTATAGTTTATTTTTTACCTCTAAAAACCTAAGTATGTGCAGTCTACCGAACAACTAAATTCCT
>NW_018364983.1:0-1322 GCF_002078875.1 Numida meleagris
CGCCGCCGCCGCCATCGCCGCCGCCGCAGCTCCCGCAGCCGGTCCCGCCTCCCGGCGTCGCTGATTGGCTGGCTCCTCCCGGAAGCCGGGTGCCCGGCCTCTCCTACTTGGGCCGCTCATTGGCTGTCCTCTTCCGGCCCCGCCCCTCACGATGCTCATTGGTCGGTTTCGCTCCCCCGCGTCGCTCATTGGCTAGCCCCGCCCGGAAGCCGGGAGCCCGGCCCCTCACGCCTGCGGCGCTCATTGGCTCTCCTCGCCCAGCCCCGCCCCCCACGATGCTCATTGGTTGGTTTCACTCCCCCGCGCCGTTCAATGGCTAGCCCCGCCCAGAAGACGCCGTATTGACCCCGCCCCGTCGCAGCTGATTGGCTGATCCGGCCCGGCAGCCGCGCTCTTGACCCCGCCCCGTCTCAGCTGATTGGCTGATCCTGCCCAGAAGCCGCGCTCTTGACCCCGTCCCCTCGCAGCTGATTGGCTGACCCCACCCGAAAGCCGCGCTCTTGACCCCGCCCCGTCGCAGCTGATTGGCTGATCGCGCCCGGAAGGCGGTCTCCTGACCCCGCCCCGTCACAGCTGATTGGCTGATCCCGCCCGGCAGCCGCGCTCTTGACCCCGCCTCGTCACAGCTGATTGGCTGATCCCGCCCCATCGCAGCTGATTGGCTGATCCTGCCCGGAAGCCGGTCTCCGGACCCCGCCCCGTCGCAGCTGATTGACTGATCCCGCCCGGCAGCCGCGCTCTTGACCCCGCCCCGTCGCAGCTGATTGGCTGATCCTGCCCGGAAGCCGCTCTCCGGACCCCGCCCCGTCGCAGCTGATTGGCTGATCCCGCCCACTCGCAGCTGATTGGCTGATCCCACCCGGAAGCCGGTCTCCTGACCCCGCCCCATCGCAGCTGATTGGCTGATCCCGCCCGGTAGCCGCGCTCTTGACCCCGCCCTGTCTCAGCTGATTGGCTGATCCCGCCCAGAAACCGCGCTCTTGACCCCGCCCCATCGCAGCTGATTGGCTGACCCCACCCGAAAGCTGCACTCTTTATCCCGCCCCATCGCAGCTGATTGGCTGATCCCGCCCCATCGCAGCTGATTGGCTGATCCTGCCCGGAAGCCGGTCTCCGGACCCCGCCCCATCGCAGCTGATTGGCTGATCCCGCCCAGAAGCCGCCCTCTTGACCCCGCCCCGTCGCACCTGATTGGCTGACCCCACCCGAAAGCCGCGCTCTTGGCCTCGCCCCGCTTCAGCCGATTGGCCAGCCCCGCGCCACCTCCGCGCTCCTATTGGCTGCTCCACGCACGCTCTCTTCCGGGTCAGGCCACGCCCCCA
>NW_018364983.1:8175-9076 GCF_002078875.1 Numida meleagris
TGTGTGGGCCCGGATGTGTGGGTCAGGATATGTGGGTCAGTGGGGCCGTGTGGGTCAGTCTGTGTGGGTCAGGATGTGTGGGTCAGTGTGGCTGTGTGGGTCAGGCTGTGTGGGTCAGGCCATGTGGGTCAGGATGTGTGGGTCAGTGGGGCTGTGTGGGTCAGGATATGTGGGTCAGTGTGGCTGTGTGGGTCAGGCCGTGTGGGTCAGTCTGTGGGTCTGGATGCGTGGGTCAGGATATGTGGGTCAGTCGGGATATGTGGGTCAGGCCGTGTGGGTCAGTGTGTGGGTCAGTGGGGCTGTGTGGGTCAGGCCGTGTGGGTCAGTGTGTGGGTCAGTGGGGCCGTGTGGGTCAGTGTGTGGGTCAGGACGTGTGGGTCAGTGTGGCTGTGTGGGTCAGTCTGTGTGGGTCTGATGTGTGGGTCCGGATGTGTGGGTCAGGATGTGTGGGTCAGGATATGTGGGTCAGGATGTGTGGGTCAGTGGGGACGTGTGGGTCAGTCTGTGTGGGTCAGTCTGTGTGGGTCAGTCTGTGTGGGTCCGGATATGTGGGTCCGGATGTGTGGGTCAGTGTGGCTGTGTTGGTCCGGATGTGTGGGTCAGTGTGGCTGTGTGGGTCAGGCCGTGTGGGTCAGTCTGTGGGTCCGGATGTGTGGGTCAGTGTGGCTGTGTGGGTCCGGATGTGTGGGTCAGGATATGTGGGTCAGTGGGGATGTGTGGGTCCGGATGTGTGGGTCAGGATGTGTGGGTCAGTGGGGATGTGTGGGTCAGTCGGGATATGTGGGTCAGGCCGTGTGGGTCAGTGTGTGGGTCAGTCCGTGTGGGTCAGGCCATGTGGGTCAGGATATGTGGGTCAGTGGGGCTGTGTGGGTCCGGATGTGTGGGTCCGGATGTGTGGGTC
>NW_018364983.1:14771-15905 GCF_002078875.1 Numida meleagris
ACCCACTGTGCCTCTGCTGACAGCCCCTTGCGCCCCATCACCTGCAGCCATGGGGCAGACCCACATCATCTCCCTGCCCCACATCCTGAGCCATGGAATCCCCCTGCCCCACATCCTGAGCCATGGAATCCCCCTGCCCCACATCCTGATCTGCATCCCCCTGCGCCTCTACCAAGGGCCCCTTGAGCCCCATCACCTGCCAAGTGGGGCAGACCCACATCATCCCCCTGCCCCACATCCTGCCCCACATCATCCCCCTGCCCCACATCCTGCCCCACAGAATGCCCCTGCCCCACATCCTGAGCTACATCCCACTGTGCCTCCGCTGACGGCCCCTTGCGCCCCATCACCTGCACAGTGGGGCAGAGAGAGAGCGTGTGGGGCGGGGGGCAGGGGGTCAGACCCACAGAATCCCCCTGCCCCACATCCTGAGCCACGGAATCCCCCTGCCCCACATCATCCCCCTGCCACACATCCTGAGCCACAGAATCCCCCTGCCCCATGGAATCCTCCTGCCCCACAACCGGAGCCTTGGAATCCCCCTGCCCCACATCCTGAGCCACATCCCCCTGCGCCTCTGCCAAGGGCCCCTTGCGCCCCATCACCTGCACCGTGGGGCAGACCCACATCATCTCCCTGCCCCACATCCTGAGCCACGGAATCCCCCTGCCCCACTGTGCCTCCGCCCCATCACCTGCGCCATGGGGCAGAGACAGTGTGTGGGGCGGGGGGCGGACCCACGGAATCCCCCTGCCCCACATCCTGCCCCACAGAATCCCCCTGCCCCACATCTCGAGCCTTGGAATCCCCCTGCCCCACATCCTGAGCCGCATCCCACTGCACCTCTGCCAAGGGCCCCTTGCGCCCCATCACCTGCAGCCATGGGGCAGAGACAGCGTGTGGGGCAGACCCACATCATCTCCCTGCCCCACATCCTGCCCCACGGAATCCCCCTGCCCCACATCCTGAGCCTTGGAATCCCCCACATCCACCCCCTGCGCCTCTGCCAAGGGCCCCTTGCGCCCCATCACCTGCAAGGGGGGCAGACCCACATCATCCCCCTGCCCCACATCCTGCCCCACGGAATCCCCCTGCCCCACATCCTGAGCCACGGAATCCCCCTGCCCCACAGAA
>NW_018364984.1:0-960 GCF_002078875.1 Numida meleagris
TGTCACCCTGCATCACCCTGTGTCACCCCATGTCATCTTGTGTCACCCGACGTCACCCGACGTCACCCGACATCACCCAATGTCACCCCGTGTCACTCCATGTCACCCATGTCACCCCATGTCACCCTGCATCACCTCGTGTCATCCCGTGTCACCCTGCATCACCCCGTGTCACCCCGTGTCACCCTGTGTCACCCCATGTCACCCTGCATCACCTCGTGTCATCCTGTGTCACCCTGTGTCACCCCATGTCACCCCGTGTCACCCCATGTCACCCTCTGTCCCACGTCACCCCATGTCACCCCATGTCACCCATGTCATCCCATGTCACCCTGCATCACCTCGTGTCATCCTGTGTCACCCTGTGTCACCCTCTGTCCCCCCATGTCACTCCACATCACCCTGTGTCACCCATGTCATCCCATGTCATCCCATGTCACCCCACGTCACCCCGTGTCACCCCACGTCACCCCGTGTCACCCCGTGTCACCCCGTGTCACCCTGTGTCACCCTGCATCACCCTGTGTCACCCCATGTCACCCCGTGTCACCCCATGTCACCCTCTGTCCCACGTCACCCCATGTCACTCCATGTCACCCATGTCATCCCATGTCACCCTGCATCACCTCGTGTCATCCTGTGTCACCCTGCGTCACCCCACATCACCCCGTGTCACCCCGTGTCACCCTGTGTCCCCCCATGTCACCCCACATCACCCCATGTCACCCTTGTCACCCCATGTCACCCTGCATCACCTCGTGTCATCCTGTGTCACCCTGCGTCACCCCATGTCACCCCATGTCACCCTACGTCACCCCATGTCACCTCACATCATCCTGTGTCACCCCACGTCACCCCACATCACCCCACATCACCCCACATCACCCAATGTCACCCAATGTCACCCCATGTCACCCCACGTCACCCCACGTCACCCAATGTCACCCCACATCACCCTGC
>NW_018364984.1:4538-5741 GCF_002078875.1 Numida meleagris
GGGGTGTTGATGTTGGGGTGTTGTTGGGGTGTTGATGTTGGGGTGTTGATGTCGGGGTGTTGTTGGGGTATTGATGTGTTGGGGTGTTGATGTCGGGGTGATGTTGGGGTGTTGGTGTCAGGGTGTTGATGTGTTGGGGTGTTGATGTTGGGGTGTTGCTGTGCTGTTGGGGTATTGATGTTGGGGTGCTGATGTTGGGGTGCTGATGTTGGGGTGTTGTTGGGGTGTTGATGTGTTGGGGTGTTGACGCTGGGGTGTTGTTGGGGTGTTGGTGCGATGCGGTGTTGTTGGGGTGTCAACGTGTTGGTCCGCCATCAGGGTGTTGATGTGTCGGGGTGTTAGGGTGTTGATGTTGGGGTGTTGTCAGGGTGTAATTGTGTTGGGGTGCTGTGGTGGTGTAGACGTCGAGGAGTTGTTGGGGGTTGAGGTCTTGGGGTGTCGATGTGTTGGGGTGTTGTTGGGGTGTTGATGTCGGGGTGTTGTGGGGTGTTGGTGCAATGCGGTGTTGTTGGGGTGTCAAGGTGTTGGGCTGCCGTCAGGGTGTTGATGAGTTGGGGTGTTGGGGGGTGTTGTCAGGGTGTTACTGTGTTGGGGTGTTGTCTTGATGTCGGGGTGTCGATGTGTTGGGGTGTTGGGGCACTGTGTTGATGTCGGGGTGTTGATGTGTCGGGGTGTTGTTGGGGTGTTGATATTGGGGTGTTGTTGGGGTGTTGGTGTCAGGGTGTTGTTGGGGTGTTGATGTGTTGGGGTGTTGATGTTGGGGTGTTGTTGGGGGTTCATGTGTTGGGGTGTTGATGTGTTGGGGTGTAGATGTCAGGGTGTTGTCAGGGTGTTACTGTGTTGGGGCGTTGTGTTGATGTCGGGGTGTTGGTGTGTTGGGGTGTTGGGGGGTGATGGTGTGTTGGGGTGTTGTCGGGGTGTTGATGTCAGGGTGCTGTTGGGGTGTTGGTGCGATGCGGTGTTGTTGGGGTGTCAACGTGTTGGTCCGCCATCAGGGTGTTGATGTGTTGGGGTGTTGGGGGGTGTTGTTGTGTCGGGCTGTTATCAGGGTGTTGATGTGTTGGGGTGTTGTCAGGGTGTTGATGTCGGGGTGCTGTTGGGGGTTGATGTGTTGGGGTGTTGTTGGGGTGTTGGTGTCAGGGTGTTGTCGGGGTGTTGATGTCGGGGTGCTGTTGGGGTGTTGATGTTGGGGTGTTGTTGGGG
>NW_018364984.1:13252-14396 GCF_002078875.1 Numida meleagris
CGTGGATCTGTGGGTCCAACGGGTCTATGGGGCACGTGAACCTATGGGGCACATGGATCTATGGGGCACGCAGATCAATGGGTCCTGTGGGTCTATGGGTCCTGTGGGTCTATGGGGCACGTGGATCTATGGGGCACATAGATCTATGGGGTTTGTGGGTCTATGGGGCACGTGGGTCTGTGGGGCACGTGGAACTATGGGGCACGTGGAACTATGGGGCACGTGGAACTATAGGGCAGATGGGTCTATGGGGCACACGGATCTATGGGGCACGTGGATGTATGGGGCACGTGGATCTATGGGGCATGTGGATCTATAGGGCACATGGATCTATGGGGCACGGGGAACTATAGGACACATGGATCTATGGGGCACATGGATCTATGGGGCACGTGGATCTATGGGGCACATGGGTCTATGGGGCACATGGATCTATGGGGCATGTTGATCTATAGGGCACATGGATCTATGGGGCACGTGGATCTGTGGGGCACATGGGTCTATAGGACAGAAGGATCTGTGGGGCACGTGAACCTATAGGGCACGTGGATCTGTGGGTCTTGTGGGTCTATGGGGCACATGGGTCTATGGGGCACGTGGATCTGTGGGTCCTAGGGGTTTATGGGGCGCGTGGGTCTATGGGGCACATGGATCTATGGGGCACATGGATCTATGGGTCACATGGATCTATGGGGCACACGGATCTAGGGGGCACGTGGGTCTATGGGGCATGTGGATCTATGGGGCATGTGGATCTATAGGGCAGAAGGATCTGTGGGGCACGTGGGTCTATGGGGCTCATGGGTCTATGGGGCACATGGAACTATAGGGCACATGGATGTATGGGGCACGTGGATGTATGGGGCATGTGGATCTATAGGGCACATGGATCTATGGGTCACATGGATCTATGGGGCACACAGATCTAGGGGGCATGTGGGTCTATGGGACACGTGGATCTATGGGGCACGTGGATCTATGGGGCACATGGGTCTATGGGGCACGTGGATCTATGGGGCACGCGGATCTATGGGGCACGCGGATCTATGGGGCATGTGGATCTGTGGGTCTTGTGGGTCTATGGGGCATGTGGATCTATGGGGCACGTGGATCTATGGGGCACGTGGATCTATGGGGCACATGG
>NW_018364985.1:0-1115 GCF_002078875.1 Numida meleagris
CACTGCCCCATAGTGCCCCACAGCACAGCCCCGTGGCGTGGCCCCATAGCGCCCCACTGCGCCCCACAGCACCGCCCCATAGCGCCCCACAGCACAGCCCCAAGGCACTGCCCCATAGCGCCCCACAGCACCGCCCCATAACGCCCCAGAGAGCCCCACAGCACCGCCCCATAGCGCCCCACTGTGCCCCACAGCACAGCCCCAAGGCACTGCCCCATAGCGCCCCACAGCACCGCCCCATAACGCCCCAGAGAGCCCCACAGCACCGCCCCATAACGCCCCACAGCACAGCCCCATAGCGCTCCACTGCGCCCCACAGCACAGCTCCATGGCACCGCCCCATAGCGCCCCTCAGCACTGCCCCATAGCGCCCCACAGCACTGCCCCACAGCACTGCCCCACTGCGCCCCACAGCACCGCCCTGTAGCGCCCCACTGCGCCCCACAGCACCGCCCCGTAGCGCCCCACAGCACCACCCCATAGCGCCCCACAGCACCGCCCCACAGCACAGCTCCATGGCACCGCCCCATAGCGCCCCACAGCACTGCCCCACAGCACTGCCCCATAGCGCCCCACACAATCTTAAAAGACCCACAGAAACTCGCAGTTCCCTACAAAAACCCATCGTGCCCTACAGAGACCCACAGCGCTGCATAGCTCCACCCCATAGCGCCCCATAGAGCAGCCCCATAACCCTACCCCATAGCGCCGCCCCACAGTGCCCCACAGAACCCCACAGCACTCTACAGAAACTCATACCGCCCTATAGAGACCCACAGCGCTGCATAACAGCACCCCATAGCACCGCACAGCCCCACCCCATAGCGCCCTAAAAGCGCAGCCCCACAGCCCCGCCCCATAGCGCCCCACAAGTCAGCCCCACACCTTCAGCTCCTCGATGCCGTCCAGGAAGACTCCATCGAAGCCGCGCCGCAACCAGGCCCCGATCGCTCGCTGTGGGGCAGGAGGGGATCACTGCTCTGCCCCATAGCGCCCCACAACTGCCCCACAGCTTCCCCCATCGCCCCATAACTGCCCTAACCTGCCCCATAGCGCCCCGCAGCACCCCATAACTGCCCTAACACACCCCATAGTGCCCCACATTGCCCCATAAC
>NW_018364985.1:9121-11746 GCF_002078875.1 Numida meleagris
GTTCTCGTGGCCCGGCGCTCACCCTGCACGCTTCCCCCGAAGGCCTCGGGCGGCGCTCGGTAGATCCCCGCGCTCCTCCACCACTCGGCCGCACCGGGCCCTTGACACCGCGGGGCTCGGGCAACGATGGCGGCGGCGGCTCCGAGCATCCCCAGCCACCCCAACCAGAAAGCGGCCAACAACGCCGTCCGGGCCCGGGCCCAACCCGGAGCCGCCGCCGCGCGGAGCAGCTCCTCTTTGCCCAGCCCCGTGAACTTGGGCCCGGCCGCCTCCGCGGGCCCCGCGGCCTTCACCAGCCCGTTTTTCTCCGGGCCGGCCCCGCCGCTTTCCGCCGAGGCCATCGGTTGTTTTTCGGCATCTAAAGCGGACAGCTCTAACTCGCGGGGAGGAGCTTCGACGTCCCCGTCCATTTTTGGGGAGGAAAAATGAGGATTTTGCGAGGAAAAATCCTGAAGGGAACGCGGAGGAGCGCACACCACACGCACCAAAGCGCGGCGCCGCGCTTCTGAGGGGAGGGCGGGAAGCGCAGGGCTTATATAGCCGAGGGAACGCCCACTTCCGGTCTCGCTCGACTTCCGGTCTAGCTGGGACTTCCGGTCACGGCCCTGCGCGCAGCCGTATCTGATTGGCCACGCCGATTTCTTGTAGCGCTGACTTCCGGGCACGCCCCCGGGTTGCGTCAGAGGCTGATGATCGACCACGCCCACTTTCCGGTCGCGCTCTAACACCCCGAGAGCATCTGACCACGCCTATTTTCTGTGCACCTGACTTCCGGTCACGCGCCGACATTGCATCAGCATCTCGGCAACTTCCGGTCGCGCTCGGACTTCCGGTCACGGCCTTGCGCGCAGCCGTATCTGACTGGCCACGCCTATTTCCGGAAGAGCTGACTTCCGGCCAAGCCCCCACGCTCTATCGGGATCTGCCGGGTGACCGCACCCACTCCCGGTTGCTCTCTGAATTCCGGTCGCCGCCCTCCGTATCTGATTGGCCACGCCCACTTTCGGTACGGCCCGGACTTCCGGCCACGGCCCCGTGTTGCATCAGCATGACACGTGATTACCCCCNGCCCGGAGAGGGGTGGAAAGCGGTGAGGAAAATGGGCGAAAACTGAACGAAATCGGACAAAAATGGAAAGAAAATGGGGAAAAACACAGAGCCCAAGCGATTCCCTAAGGGGAAGAAGTGGGAACACGCTGCCTCCACGCGTCCCCACCGTGATCCCAATGGCGCAGCGCTTGGGGGCCGATTTTTTGGGGCCTTTTGGGGAAAAATTGGGGTCGGATTGGGATTAAGATTTCGGATTAAAATTTGGGATTAAAATTTGGGATTCGGATTTGGGCTCAGTTCTGGGATTTTTGGTCCCTTTTGGGTCATTTTGGGGCCATTTCGGGTCATTGGGGGGGCGATTTGGGGTCGGATTGGGAAAAATTTGGGATTCAGATTGGGGAAAAAATGGAATTTATTGGGGAATGATTTGGGATTAAGATTTGGGATTAAAATTTGGGCTCAGTTCTGTGGTTTTTGGTCCCTTTGGGTCATTTTGGGGCGATTTTGGGGCAGTTTGGGGCCATTTGGGGTCAGATTGGGATTAAGATTTGGGATTAAAAATTGGGATTGGGATTTGGGCTCAGTTCTGGGATTTTCAGTCACTTCGGGTCAGTTTGAGGCGATTTTGGGGTCGGATTGAGATTAAGATTTGGGATTCCAATTTTGGGTTCATTTCTGTGATTTTGGGTCATTTGGGTTATTTTGGGGCGATTTGGGGTCATTCTGGAACAATTTGGGGACAGATTGGGATTAAAATTTGGGGTGAAGGTTTGGGCTCAGTTCTGTGATTTTGGGGTCAGTTTTGGGTCATTTTGGGGCAGATCTGGGACCATTTGGGGTTGAACTGGGATTCAGATTTGGGCTCAGTTCTGTGATTTTTCGCCACTTTGGGTCATTTTGGGGCAGATCTGGGACCATTTGGGGTTGAACTGGGATTCAGATTTGGGCTCAGTTCTGTGATTTTTGGCCACTTTGGGTCATTTGGGGCAGTTTTGGGGTCATTTTGGGGCAGTTTTGGGTCATTCTGGGGTCGGATTAGGATTAAAATTGGGGGTTAAAATTTGGCGTTAAGGTTTGGGCTCAGTTCTCTGATTTTGGGGTCATTTTGGGTCATTTTGGGGTCATTTTGGGTCATTTTGGGGCAGATCTGGGATCATTTGGGGTCAAACTGGGATTCAGATTTGGGATTCAGATTTTGGGCTCAGTTCTGTGATTTTTCGCCACTTTGGGTCATTTTGGGGCAGTTTCGGGTCATTCTGGGGTCGGATTGGGATTAAAAGTTGGGGTTAAAATTTGGGGTTAAGGTTTGGGCTCAGTTCTCTGATTTTGGGGTCATTTTGGGGCAGATCTGGGATCATTTGGGGTCAAACTGGGATTCAGATTTGGGATTCAGATTTTGGGCTCAGTTCTGTGATTTTTGGCCACTTTGGGGCAGTTTGGGGTCATTTTGGGGTCAGATTGGGATTAAAAGTTGGGGTTAAAATTTGGGGTGAAGGTTTGGGTTCAGTTCTGTGATTTTGGGGCAATTTTGGGTCATTTTGGGGTCAGTTTGGGTCATTTTGGGGCAGATCTGGG
>NW_018364985.1:14775-15964 GCF_002078875.1 Numida meleagris
GGGCGCGGACCCATAGCGGGAGCCCCAGACCCATAGCGGGAGCCCCCCAGACCCATAGCGGGACCCCCGGACCCACGCGTGTGGGGCGCGGACCCATAGCGGGAGCCCCCAGACCCACGCGTGTGGGGCGCGGACCCATAGTGGGAGCCCCAGACCCATAGCAGGAGCCTCAGACCCATAGCGGGACCCCCAGACCCACATGTGTGGAGCGCGGACCCATAGCGGGAGCCCCCCAGACCCATAGCGGGAGCCCCAGACCCACACGTGTGGAGCGCGGACCCATAGCGGGAGCCCCCAGACCCATAGCGGGACCCCCAGACCCACACGTGTGGGGCGCGGACCCATAGCGGGAGCCCCCAGACCCACGCGTGTGGGGCGCGGACCCATAGCAGGAGCCCCCCAGACCCATAGCGGGAGCCCCAGACCCATAGCGGGAGCCCCCCAGACCCATAGCGGGACCCCCAGACCCACACGTGTGGGGCGCGGACCCATAGCAGGAGCCCCAGACCCATAGCGGGACCCCCAGACCCACACATGTGGGGCGCGGACCCAAAGCGGGACCCCCAGACCCATAGCGGGACCCCCAGACCCACACGTGCGGGGCGCGGACCCATAGCAGGAGCCCCCCAGACCCATAGCGGGAGCCCCAGACCCATAGCAGGAGCCTCCGACCCATAGTGGGACCCCCAGACCCACACGTGTGGGGTGCGGACCCATAGCAGGAGCCCCAGACCCACATGTGTGGGGCGTGGACACACAGTGGGACCCCCCAGACCCATAGCGGGACCCCCAGACCCATAGCGGGAGCCCCAGACCCACAGCGGGACCCCCAAACCCACATATGCGGGCCCTAGACCCACAGTGGGGACCCCCAGACCCACATGTGTTGACCCCAGACCCACAGCAGGACCTCCAGACCCACACATGTGGGGCTCAGACCCACAGCAGGACCCCCAAACCCACAGCGGGACCGACAGTGGGACCCCCAAACCCACATATGCGGGCCCCAGACCCACAGCAGGGACCCTCAGACCCACACATGTGGGTCTCAGACCCACAGCGGGTCCCCTAGACCCACAGTGGGACTGATAGCGGGACCCCAGACCCACAGCGGGACCCCCAGACCCACAGCTGTGGGGCTCACACCCACAGTGGGACCCCCAGACCCACAGCGGGACCCCCAGACCCA
>NW_018364986.1:0-1287 GCF_002078875.1 Numida meleagris
TGACATCACAGTGGGGACTGGTGACGACTTGGGGACATCGGTGACACCAAAGGGGACATTGGTGACATCACAACGGGGATGGGTGACGTCATGGTGACATCATTGACACCAAAGGGCACATTGGTGACGTCACAACGGGGACTGGTGACGTCACAACGGGGACTGGCGACATCATGGCGACATCAGTGATAGCAAAAGGGGCATTTGTGGCGTCACAGCAGGGACTGGGGGCATCAAATTGACATTGGTGACACCATAGGGGACACCGGTGACATCACCTGTCATTGCTACTGAGACCAGTCTCAGAGCAGGTAAGACTGCACTGGGCAAGGGCTCTGAAGCAAAAAGGATCACAAAAAAAGCTCTTTTTAGGGTTTTTTGAAGCCAGGAATAGCGCGGTGCTTGTGCCAGGGGGCTGGCAGCTTGTGGGCGGGCTGCCAAGCTAGCAGGGCTGGAGCTGGCACTGCCCACTCTTAATCTTATCTGTGACCTTGACCCCTGGCCGTTAGGCTATTAGTAGCTTTGGGGAGATCGCTCACAGTTAGTGAGGTGCTTTGCTGCCTGCTGAGAGCAGGGAGGGGTAATTAGTGTGTAATTAGTGCATGACCACAGCCCATGCTGTACTGCAGTAGGTGTGAGAGGTGGGTCGAGGAGCAGGGTGTGTAAGTGTTGTCCCTCTTTCATCAGGAGACCTGCTCTCACAACTCTGCAGGGAAGACACTGGAGTGATACCCCCCAGATGGTGGCAGATCCTCTCGCCTGCCATGACCGAGCTGAGGGAAACAAACTGGGAGAAGAGGAGGAATGGAAACAAGTCCCAGCTCAGCGACACAGGCAGCCCCCATCCCGGCCTACCTTGGTTCCCCAGGTGCCTCTGTGTAACAGGTTTGAGGCCCTGGAACCTGAGAGAGAGGTGAGTGAGGATGCAGGAGGAGCTCTGCCTGCAAGGTTACCAAAGTTGCCCAAGGTGAGGCGGTCGACTCCACGCCTTGAGACTGCCTCTGCCAGGAAGGACAGAAGGGTGATGGTCGTAGGAGACTCCCTTCTGAGAGGAACAGAGGGCCCTATATGTCGGCCTGACCCTACCCGTAGGGAGGTGTGCTGCCTCCCTGGGGCCTGGGTCAGCAATATCTCTAGAAAACTCCCCAGTTTGATCCACCCCTCTGATTATTATCCTTTATTAATAGTTCAGGCTGGCAGTGATGAGGTTGCTGACGGAAGCCTGAAACTTATCAAAACTGACTTCAGGGAACTAGGGCGGTTAGTTCAGGGAATGGGAGCACAGGT
>NW_018364986.1:4377-6267 GCF_002078875.1 Numida meleagris
CTCAAGTTGCACCAGGGAAGATTTAGCCTGGATGTTAGGAAATATTACTTCTCTGAAAGAGTGGTCAGGCACTGGAATGGGCTGCCCAGGGAGGTGGTTGAGTCACCGTCCCTGGAGGTGTTCAAGAAACATTTAGATATAGCGTTGAGAGACATGGTTTAGTGGGGTTATTGGTGGTAAGTGGGTGGTTGGACTGGATGATCTTGTAGGTCTTTTCCAACCTAGCTCATTCTATGATTCTGTGATTCACGCTTGCCTTCCTGCCATCTCCCTCATCATCCCTTGAACCAACTCTGGAATTGTGCTGTTATGACTTGTGGAATCAAACTCTATAACCCCAGGTTAGGTTATAAAGCAGGGATGTTTAACCAGCGCTGCGCACGCACGCCGGGTGCGAGGGGGTAATCCACCAAACCCACAAACCAGTCAAGTAAAAGCACGTACACTTATAAGTCTAGCTCATACATATTCATTAGATTTCCTGGAACACATCTACATATTCATCATTTTTCCAGGACTTCATTTACATACTGTCCCTCCCCTGGTGCATGTGTTGTTTGGAGTCTCTGGTGGTTGTCGGATGAAGGCTCACACTCTTCCTCACTCCACCTGGTGGTCCTTGGATGAAGGCTCACAGTCTTCCTCGCTCCATCTGGTGGTCCTTGGATGAAGGCTCGCAGTCTTCCTCGCTCCACCTGGTGGTCATTGGATGAAGTTAGTAGTCTCCCTCACCCTGTCCTTTTCACCTTGTCCCCGTTTTAGGGAAGCTCTCCACTTTCAGCTGGTTCTTGTCTATCTTGCATGTCTCTGTGGTTCCTTATCGCTTCAGCTCCTTCTCCTGCTTCTCCCTCATTGGTTCCTTTCTGCAGACTGGAGAAAACTTGCAACAACATTTCCTTGAGCTAACAAAGAGCTCAGTGAAGCAGTCTCTAAAAAAAAACCAAAACATCTCAAAATATATCTGAGTTCAATCCCCCCTTTTCTTTTAAACTTAGCGAATTCTTTCGCTAAATTACCCCATTCTGGGAGAGAGAGGATTTGAAATATGTCCCACTTTCCACCTTCTGCCTTAGTTTGTGTCCCTTCCATTCCTCATAACTATTCCCAGAGGCCTTACACAGCCATAGTACATGTCTCATTGCAACGCACATTCAGACGAGCAGGAGGATAATAGTAACACCAGCTATAAAGAGCTGCCTAAGCCAAGCAAAGTTAGGTAGCCAGCCAGTAAGTTTTTCCCATAGCCCCTCCAGTTCTTCCAGAACTGGACTGATGTCAACTTGTATTTGCTGCATATTGCTGCATATTGTCTCTCATCTTCTAAAGCTTCTTACGTATGGATTCCGAATGGTCCAAAAGGTTAAAGCAGCACATTCCGCTCAAATCTTCACAACCGTGACCTTGGGCAAGTAATATGAAATCGATAGCGGCTCGAGTACTGCGTGGCGTAAGGAGTACTGCGTCTGCTGTACGGAGAAGTGAAGGAAGCCCCAGGCGGCTGAGGAGTGAATGGTTGGGAAGGGGAGGTAAGGAGCAAGAGTGTCCATGCAGAGACTTGTCCAGCCTTGCTTAGGAGAAAGCCTGGGAAAACACAACATGCAGAAAGCGTCTGTCATTTCTGCGGTTAACTGAAAAGTCATAAAAATGATCCTCCAATATGACAACAGCTTCTTTTGGAAAATGCTCCTTGAAAACTTCCATTTGTCTGCAACCTTGAAACTTCCCTACTTAACTGTACAGGTCTCAAGAGTTGAGGAAATTGCCTTGATGGGTCTTTCTGCATTCTAATGAGCCCCATGGTGTACTTAGTGCTGAGTGCATGAACTTCATGTACTGAGAGGAGACTGTTGTAACCGCACAATGAAGGAAAGTCAAAAGGAAATGCTGAAG
>NW_018364986.1:8967-10606 GCF_002078875.1 Numida meleagris
GAGGAAGGAAGGCGGGCAATAGCAAAAAGATGGGAAATAAAAGCAAGGGTTCTTTACAGAAAGCAAGAAGTAATCACCACTGTTGATTCCAGCGGCGTTCCATTGGTCCGAGGATACCTTCAGGTCAGTGAGGAGAATTCTCTTTCTTTCTTTCTTCCTTTTTCTCCTTTTCTCTCATTTGGACAGTTCTTTATACTGCCCTGTTGGGTTCCCCTTGCGTTCCTAGGTGACAGCACGTGTTGGCCATCGAGCTGACTTGTAAATTCATCTGCATCAGCTGCAAATCCACAAAGTCTGGCATTTGAGCTGGCTAGGTGTTACACAGTCATTACAATAGTTTTCTAAGGTCGAGGTGTATCAATCACAGCAGTTTTCTCAGGTTGAGGAGCAAAGGTTGCCCTAATGTGTCAGATTCGTCCATCGGTCGAAGTCACTCCAAAATACGTAGAGGATACGAAACACTGAATAAGTTGAATAAAACATGGTTTTGTACAAGGAACAAACACAAGAGCTGCAATAGCACACAACAGATAAAATAGGATATGTTTTACCCATGGACCACCTGGAAGCCAGCAAAAGAAATCAAAGCCCAGGCCTTCCCAAGTTTGGACAGGAACACGAGTTAGTTTCCATAAACCTCTGGTGATTTGTTTAACAATTTTACCGTTATCATCAATGTTTAAGCAACAGTTGGAATCATTCAATTTACCATAGACCCCTCCTTCCTCATCCATTAACTGAAATAATTCAGTGTTGAATTATTTCCATAAGCATTTGTGCAACTTGATCTGCCAAGAGATCAAGAGCGTGAGACGTTTCTTGGTGACAATTTCCAGAAGAGCTTGTAGCCTAATGATGCAGTTTAAATTGTAAATAAGTTCTCAAGTACCACTAACCCCTTCACTGGGGTTCCACATCCCTGCTCCATAAAGCTCGATTATATGCTGAAAGGTCCATCTGTCCTCAACCCAACTTTGACCATTTCCACCCATTATGAAGGTGTCAATGGATCTCCATTCTCATTTGAGGCTATCATATGCCTTGACACCCAACTCATCACTGTTATTCTCCGGGAGGAAGAAGAACATTGGGAGATCATCCCCACATAACATATGGTCATCTGAAATCCAGGAAGAAAACTCTCTGACTCCAATGAGGTGTTAGAAGGATGACGTTTCTTTTTTCCTCATGACACGTACCAGGCAACTTGTCAGATCGTAGACTCATAGAATCATAGAATAATTAGAGTGGGAAGGGATCTCTGCAGGCCCTCTAGTCCAGCTCCCCTGCAATGAACAGGGACACCACAGCTGGATCAGGTTGCCCAGGGCCTGATCCAGCCTCGCCTTGAAAGTCTCCAGGGATGGGGCACCAACCACAGCACAGGGTAACCTGTTCCAGTGCCTCACCACCCTCACTATAAAAGATTTTTTCCTTATATCTAAATCAACTGCATGCTCGTAGATTTTGAGTTCTGCATTTAAACAGTTAAGACATACATATGCAATGCACTGGCATACATATTCATTCTTCTCCAAGAACTCATTATTATATGCTAATGTCATTCTGGGCATGCGTGATTGCATCTAAGGTGGTTGTACATGCTTCCTCCCACTTTATTTCTCCTTCAGCTTCATCA
>NW_018364987.1:0-2667 GCF_002078875.1 Numida meleagris
GAGACCAATAGGGACCCATAGAGACCCATAGAGACCCATAGAGACCCATAGAGACCCATAGAGACCCATAGAGACCCATAGGGACCCATAGGGACCCATAGGGACCCATAGCGACCCATAGCGACCCATAGCGACCCATAGCGACCCATAGAGACCCCATAGAGACCCATAGAGACCCCATAGCGACCCATAGAGACCCCATAGCGACCCATAGGGACCCATAGGGACCCCATAGAGACCCCATAGAGACACATAGAGACACATAGAGACACATAGGGACACATAGGGACCCATAGGACCCCATACAGACCCATAGGGACCCATAGAGAGCTATAGAGACCCACAGGGACCCCACAGTGCCCCATAGAGACCCACAGCGACCCCATAGTGCCCCACAGAGACCCATAGAGACCCATAGAGACACATAGAGACACATAGAGACACATAGGGACCCGTAGGGACACATAGGGACACATAGCGACCCATAGCGACCCATAGCGACCCCATAGCGACCCCATAGCGACCCCATAGAGCCCCCATAGAGCCCCCATAGAGACCCCATAGAGCCCCCATAGAGACCCCATAATGCCCCATAGAGACCCATAGAGACCGACAGCCACCCATAAAGAGACACAGAGACCCATAGCGACCCATAGCGACCCACAGCAACCCATAGGGAGCCACAGGGACCCATAGCGACCCATAGCGACCCACAGAGACCCAGAGTGCCCCATAGAGACCCACAGTGCCCCACAGATCCCCGTGGAGACCCATAAAGACCCCATAGAGACCCACAGAGACCCATAGAGACCCATAGAGACCCCACTGAGACCCATAGAAACCCATAGAAATGCATAGCGACCCACAGAGCCCCATAGGGACCCATAGAGACCCATAGAGACCCATAGCGACCCATAGCCAGACCCATAGCGACCCAGAGCGAGACCCATAGGGACACATAGGGAGCCATAGGGACCCATAGAGACCCATAGCGACCCATAGAAATGCATAGAGACCCCATAGAGACCCATAGCGACCCATAGCGAGACCCATAGCGAGACCCATAGGGAGCCATGGGGACGCATAGGGACCCATAGCGACCCATAGCGAGACCCATAGAAATGCATAGAGACCCCATAGAGACCCATAGCGACCCATAGCGACCCATTGAGACCCATAGCGACCCATGGAGACCAATAGGGACCCATAGCGACCCATAGAGACCC
The DNA here is from genome assembly GCF_002078875.1 of Numida meleagris. Lineage (NCBI taxonomy): Eukaryota > Metazoa > Chordata > Aves > Galliformes > Numididae > Numida > Numida meleagris. The sequence goes on from NW_018364987.1 coordinate 1,227, forward strand.
ATAGAGACCCATAGAGACCCATAGGGACCCACAGAGACCCATAGAGACCCATAGAGACCCACAGAGACCCATAGCGACCCTAGAAATGCATAGAGACCCCATAGAGACCCATAGCGACCCATAGAAATGCACAGAGACCCCATAGAGACCCATAGCGACCCATAGCGAGACCCATAGAAATGCATAGAGACCCCATAGAGACCCATAGCGACCCATAGCGAGCCATAGGGACGCATAGGGACCCATCGAGACCCATGGAGACCCATAGAGACCCCACTGAGACCCATAGAAACCCATAGAAATGCATAGCGACCCATAGAGACCCATAGGGACCCATAGGGACCGACCCATAGCGAAACATAGCAACACATAGAGACCCATAGAAACCCCATACAGACACACAGGGACCCATAGAGACCCATTGGGACCCATAGAAACACATAGAGACCCATAGAGACCCATAGCCAGACCCATAGAGACACATAGGGACCCATAGAGACCCATAGAGACCCCACTGAGACCCATAGAAACCCATAGAAATGCATAGCGACCCACAGAGACCCATAGGGACCCATAGAGACCCATAGAGACCCATAGCGACCACAAAGCCAGACCCATAGAGAGCCATAGGGACCCACAGAGACACATAGGGTCCCATAGCCACCCATCGAGACCCATAGCAACCCATAGCAGGACCCATAGAGACCCATAGGGACCCAGAGAGACCCATGGAGACCCATAGCAACACATAGAGACCCATAGAGACCCATAGAGACCCCATAGTGCCCCACAGCAACCCACAGAGACCCCATAGAGACCCACAGTGCCCCATAGAGACCCATAGAGACCCCATAGGGACCCCATAGAGACCCATAGAGACCCATAGAGACCCACAGAGCCCTACAGTGCCCCATAGAGACCCCGTAGAGACCCATAGAGACCCACAGTGACCCCATAGTGCCACATAGAGACCCATAGAGACCCATAGAGACCCATAGAGACCCCATGGTGCCCCACAGCAACCCACAGAGACCCCATAGAGACCCACAGAGTCCCACAGAGACCCATAGAGAACCATAGCGACCCACAGAGACCCCATAGAGCCCCATAGATACCCCACAGAGACCCCACAGAGACCCCATAGAGACCCCATAGTGCGCCACAGAGCCCCTCAGTGCCCCACAGAGCCCCCATAGTGCCCCATAGAGACCCCATAATGCCCCATAGAGACCCATAGAGACCCACAGAGACCCCATAATGCCCCATAGAGACCCATAGGAACCCCATAGAGACCCCATTGTGCCCCATAGTTTCCCATAGAGACCCCATAGTGCCCCATAGAGACCCATAGAGACCCATAGAGACCCATAGAGACCCATAGAGACCCCATAGAGACCCCATAGTGCCCCATAGAGACCCAAAGAGACCCATAGAGACCCCA
>NW_018364987.1:8551-10473 GCF_002078875.1 Numida meleagris
GTGGATCACTGCCCCATAGCGACCCACAGGGCCCCATAGTGCCCCATAGAGATCCCATAGAGACCCCATAATGCCCCATAGAGACCCATAGAGACACATAGTGCCCCATAGAGACCCTATAATGCCCCAAAGAGCCCCATAGAGACCCACAGAGCCCCATAGAGACCCACGGCGACCCAGAGAGACCCACAGCGACCCCATAGTGCCCCATAGTGACCCATAGAGCCCCACAGAGACCCCATAGTGCCCCATAGAGACCCATAGAGCCCCATAGAGACCCCATAGTGCCCCATAGAGACCCCATAGTGCCCCATAGAGACCCACAGTGCCCCATAGAGACCCATAGAGACCCACAGAGACCCCATAGAGACCCATAGAGACCCATAGAGACCCATAACAACCCATAGAGCCCCGATAGGGCCCCATAGCGACCCATAGAGTCCCCACAGAGACCCATAGAGACCCATAGAGACCCACAGAGACCCCATAATGCCCCATAGAGACCCATAGAGACCCCATAGTGCCCCATAGAGACCCATAGAGACCCATAGCGACCCATAGAGCCCCCACAGAGACCCATAGAGCCCCCATAGAGACCCACAGTGCCCCATAGAGACCCATAGAGACCCCATAATGCCCCATAGAGACCCATAGAGCCCCACAGTGCCCCATAGAGACCCATAGGGCCCCATAGAGACCCACAGTGACCCCATAGTGCCCCATAGAGACCCATAAAGACCCACAGCGACCCATAGAGACCCCATAGTGCCCCAGAGAGACCCATAGAGACCCATAGAGCCCCATAGAGACCCCACAGTGCCCCAGAGAGACCCATAGAGCCCCACAGAGACCCCATAATGCCCCATAGAGACTTATAGGGACCCCATAGAGACCCCATAGTGCCCCATAGTTTCCCATAGAGNTCTTCCTCTCCACGTGGATCACTGCCCCATAGCGACCCACAGGGCCCCATAGTGCCCCATAGAGATCCCATAGCGACCCATAGAGACCCCATAGAGACCCATAGAGACCCTATAATGCCCCAAAGAGCCCCATAGAGACCCACAGAGCCCCATAGAGACCCACGGCAACCCAGAGAGACCCACAGCGACCCCATAGTGCCCCATAGTGACCCATAGAGCCCCATAGAGACCCCATAGTGCCCCATAGAGACCCATAGAGCCCCATAGAGACCCCATAGTGCCCCATAGAGACCCATAGTGCCCCATAGAGACCCATAGAGACCCACATAGACCCCATAGAGACCCGTAGAGACCCACAGAGCCCCATAGCGACCCATAGAGCCCCCATAGAGCCCCATAGAGACCCCATAGTGCCCCATAGAGACCCATAGAGACCCACAGAGCCCCACAGTGCCACACAGAGACCCATAGAGCCCCACATCCCCTCTCATCCCCCCCATATCTGCCCCCTCCCGCCCCACATCATCCCGCCCCACACCCTGCCCCACATCCACGCCCCCCAACTGACGGTGAGCAGCAGGGCGGGCACCGGGGTCTTCCTCTCCACGTGGATCACTGCCCCATAGCGACCCACAGGGCCCCATAGTGTCCCATAGAGATCCCATAGCGACCCACAGAGACCCATAGAGACCCACAGAGTCCCACAGAGACCCATAGAGACCCATAGCGACCCACAGAGACCCCATAGAGCCCCATAGATACCCCATAGAGACCCCACAGACACCCACAGACACCCACAGACACCCACAGGGACCCATAGAGACCCATAGAGACCCCATAGAGACCCCATAGAGACCCATAGAGACCCCATAGAGACCCCATAGAGACCCATAGAGACCCCATAGTGCCCCACAGAGCCCCTTAGTGCCCCACAGAGCCCCCATAGTGCCCCATAGAGACCCCATAATGCCCCATAGAGACCCATAGAGACCCACATCC
>NW_018364987.1:16049-17203 GCF_002078875.1 Numida meleagris
CTGCTATGGGGCAGCTATGGGGCTGCTATGGGGCAGCTATGGGGCAGCTATGGGGCAGCTATGGGGCAGCTGTGGGGCAGCTGTGGGGCCGCTATGGGGCACCTATGGGGCAGCTATGGGACAGCTGTGAGGCCGCTATGGGGCAGCTATGGGGCCGCTATGGGACAGTTATACGGCCACTATGGGACAACTATGGGGCAGTTATGGGGCCGCTATGGGGCATCTATGGGGCAGCTATGGGGCAGGTGTGGGGCCGCTATGGGGCAGCTATGGGGCAGCCGTGGGGCAGGTGTGGGGCACTGACCGTGAGCAGGTGAAGAGCAAGTATGGGTCAGCTATGGGGCAGCTATGGGGCAGGTGTGAGGCAACTATGGGGCAGGTGTGGGGCCGCTATGGGGCAGGTGTGAGGCAACTATGGGTCAGCTATGGGGCCACTATGGGGCCACTATGGGGCAGCTATGGGGGTCAGCTATGGGGCAGCTATGGGGCAGCTATGGGGCAGCTATGGGGCAGCTATGAGACAGTTATACGGCCACTATGGGACAGCTATGGGGCAGTTATGGGGCCGCTATGGGGCCGCTGTGGGGCTGCTATGGGGCTGCTATGGGGCAGCTATGGGGCTGCTATGGGGCTGCTATGGGGACGCTATGGGGACGCTATGGGGCAGCTATGGGGCAGTTATGGGGCAGCTATGGGGCAGCCATGGGGCAGCTATGGGGCCGCTATGGGACAGTTATACGGCCACTATGGGACAGCTATGGGGCAGTTATGGGGCCGCTATGGAGCATCTATGGGGCCGCTATGGGGCAGCTATGGGGCAGGTTTGGGGCAGGTGTGGGGCCGCTATGGGGCAGCTATGGGGCAGCCGTGGGGCGCTGACCGTGAGCAGGTGAAGAGCGAGCCGTTGACGCCGCCGAAGGTGGACAGGGTGACGGCCAGCGGCATCACCCAGTGCAGGGCGGGCAGGGCGCGCTCCCCGAACGTCTGCCGTGGGGCGGGGGGGGGCACAACTTATGGGGCTGCCCCATAGCGAGGCAGCCCAGCACCACCCAGAGCCCACAAACGTCTGCCATGGCACTTGTGGGGCTGCCCCATAGCGAGGCAACGGGAGACCCACCCAGAGCCCCCGAATGTCTGCCATGGGGCGGGGGGTG
>NW_018364988.1:0-1248 GCF_002078875.1 Numida meleagris
CATCTTGTCCTGGCGGCCATCTTGTCCTGGCAGCCATCTTTTTTTTTCCGGTGGACATCTTGTCCCAGCGGCCATCTTGTCCTGGCAGCCATCTTGTTCTGGCAGCCATCTTGTCCTGGTGGTCATCTTGTCCTGGCAGCCATCTTGTCCTGGCAGCCATCTTTTCCCGGTGGCCATCTTGTCCCAGCGGCCATCTTGCCATGGCGGCCATCTTGCCTGGCAGCCATCTTGTCCCGGCATCCATCTTGTCCTGGCAGCCATCTTGTCTGGTGGCCATCTTGTCCTGGTAGCCATCTTGTCCTGGCAGCCATCTTTTTTTTTTCCGGTGGCTATCTTGTCCCAGCGGCCATCTTGCCATGGCGGCCATCTTGCCTGGCAGCCATCTTGTCCTGGCAGCCATCTTGTTCTGGCAGCCGTCTTGTCCCAGCAGCCATCTTGTTCTGGCAGACATCTTCTCCTGGTGGCCATCTTGTCCCGGCAGCCATTTTGTCCCGGTAACCATCTTGTCCTAATGGCCATCTTGCCATGGTGGCCATCTTGTCCCGGCAGCCATCTTGTCCCGGTAGCCATCTTGTCTGGAGGCCATCTTGCCATGGCGGCCATCTTGTCCTGGCGGCCATCTTGTCCTGGTAGCCATCTTGTCCTGGCAGCCATCTTTTTTTTTTCCGGTGGCCATCTTGTCCCAGCGGCCATCTTGTCCTGGCAGCCATCTTGTTCTGGCAGCCATCTTGTCCTGGTGGTCATCTTGTCTCGGCAGCCATCTTGTCTGGCGGCCATCTTGTCCTGGCAGCCATCTTGTCCCAGCAGCCATCTTGTTCTGGCAGCTATCTTGTCCCGGTAGCCATCTTGTCTGGTGGCCATCTTGCCATGGTGGCCATCTTGTCCCGGTAGCCATCTTGTCCTGATGGCCATCTTGCCATGGTGGCCATCTTGTCCCGGCAGCCATCTTGTTCTGGCATCCATCTTGTCTGGTAGCCATCTTGCCATGGCGGCCATCTTGCCCCGGCGGCCATCTTGTCCCGGCGGCCATCTTGCCGCCTTGTCCCGACGCCCGCCCCGTCCCCGTTGGCAGGAGGAGGAGGCGCTGCTGTCGGAGATGGACGTGACGGGGCAGGCCTTCGAGGACATGCAGGAGCAGAACCTGCGGCTGCTGCAGCAGCTGCGCGAGAAGGACGACGCCAACTTCAAGCTGATGTCGGAGCGCATCAAGGCCAACCAGATCCACAAGCTGCTGCGCGAGGAGAAGGA